>NW_028301563.1:12177500-12376666 GCF_042242905.1 Orbicella faveolata | reverse complement strand
AAATATTGAATAAATATCTGTATGTCAAGACGTAAACTTAGAGCTTAACTTATCTTCAAATTTAAAAAAGAACAGGAATTTTTGATGAAAGGAAGGATACTGAAGATTATATTGTGCAGCCATGGTTAAAAGTTAGTTAAACGCCATTCAAAAAACTGATTTAAATTAAGCTGAAAATGCCGACTTGCGTCTTAGTGTGGACTGGAAACATTTTGAAAACAGAGCTTTTCGAAAGCGATGACATCGCGATAATCAAGTGAATTCCCTGCCAAAGTTTTTCTCAAACACACGCCCAAAATGACCGGTGATTGTTGCATTTTCCAAATTTTTCCAGCGTAGCGTGGAAGAAAACATTTGCTACGTTTTCAGACGTGGTCTGTTGAATTAATCATCTGTAACGCTGTTTCTTTTTTTTTTTTTTTTTTTTTTTGTTTTTTTTTCTGGAAAAGAGCTGGTTAAATTTATTCACGCAACACCTTAACTTTTTTTTTGTTTGCTTTCTTCAATTCACTGAATCCGATATCGCTCACTTAGACAAAAAGTAGACGAAAAAGTTCAACAAATACACAGAAAGAAAGAAAACAACGAAAACAGTCGGGTTCGCTCGATCAAGAGAAAACCGCATACTGGCCTTCAAATCGGAACGTACGTAAACAACAAAGATGTTTTCTGCATAATTTGACTTAATTGAGGGGTTTTAATGATGACATACGGTAATTTCATACGGTGAAGAAAATGGGGTATTTCAAATCCACCTGTTACTGGTAATAAGTTCTTTATTAATTGTCGAGTGTTTTCGAGCTCGTAAGAATTCGTTCAGTCTTATTTCAGACTACAGGAATCAAGGGATAATTACCTTTGTATTAGAAGACTGAATCGAAAAAAACTGTTACACAACCTATGGGCATAAAGTTCATATTTATGCTGATGATTGAATTCAGATAATATATGTTTTAACAACAGCATTACATATAGTAGGAGATGTTTGTTAGACTATAACAAGAAGCCCGCATTTCGATTATTTGCCGTTTGAACTCCAATTTTTCCTTCCCTTTGAAGATATTTGAAAGATCTATCCTCAAAGATCACACAAAATGCAAAGCAATGGGTGTCAGATTAACTGCTTTGCCGATTTTAGTAACGAAAAATGTGCGCAGCATCATCCTTTTTAGGCGATACGATACAAAGTAGACACACATTTTACAGATCTCTTTTCCCATCTAGTGAGAAAATAGCTGGTTTTGATATTCTAGCTTCCTCTTCGTCTTTATTTATGGGCTGACAGAGAATTATTCTTAAGAACGTAGTGATGCTATAAGATGGCATTGCTGTAACGAAAACGTGCTTGACACGTCCAATTCAGGGAGTGTTACACTAGACAACGCCTCGTGCAAATTGCCTCGTAGATGCGCAACAAAATTGTGAGACAAATTACAAATAAATTCCGGGAAATTTATTCAAATGTTACTTCTGGAACACTTAGCGATGCATTAAGAACTTGAAATCTCCTTTAAAATGTTAGTCTGCAAAAACAGCCGTCCTTCTTCGTTCGCGGTTCGAGTGGCGTTTCGCGAAACGCCACTCGGGCCGGGAGCGAGGAAGGATAGCTGTTTTTCGCAAGCTAAATAGTCGATTGCTTTGTTATTAATATTCATGATTTTATACAAGGAAGACGTTGTTTGTATTTTTTTTTATGATCGACCGGACGCAAAGGATAATTACCTTCATAGCAGAAGATTAAAGCGAAAAGCTTAGGCACAACACATCAGCAAAAAGTTCAAATTTATGTTCATAATTAAGAGCATCACAAGTAGTAGACGATTGTTACGACTATAACAAGAAAGCCTGCATTTTTGTTCACAAAGTTCACACAAAACACGAAGCAATGAGTCAACTACCTTGACTATTTTTTGAACTAAAATGCAGCAGCATCTTTCTTTAGGCGATATAATACAAACTACACGCGCCTTTTACAGATCCCTTTTTCCATCTAGTGAGAAAATAGCTGGTTTTGAGATTCCTTCATCTTCGTCTCTATTTAGATGCTGATAGAGAATCATTTTTAAGAACGTAGCGAAGCTATAAGATAAATGCATGTAGCAATTTGTCGGCCGGCGTTTTGTAAAGAATTATGCGTTGGCAATCGTACCAAAAACGAGCTCAGTCAATTGACCCTATGGCGCTGTTACACTGGGTTTTATCAAGCAACCTGTCTCGCAATTTTGTTTTGACAAAAACTTGCCCGATGTGGCAATATATTGCAGGTTTTTGAAAGGGATTCAAAAAACCTGCAACATGGTTGTCCGAATTTACAATGTTGCGTTGAAAATCGTCTCGTGACGGAATCAATTTCTACTTTTTGAAATGATTGCCCTAACTGACAAACGTTGCAAGTCATGTTCATTTTAGAGAGTGTCACATCTGACCACGTCTAGTGCAAATTGCCTCTTGGATGCTCAACGCAATTGGAAGGCAAATTACAAATAAATTCCGGTAAAGTTATTGAAATGTTATTTCTAAAAAACTTAACGCATCGAGAACCTGAAATCTCCTTGAAAATGTTGTTTCGTTTTGTTTGTTTGTTTGTTTGTTTTTTTTTATCTCAAAACCTGTTTCAGTATTTTCTCAGGCAAAACCTATCCTCAATTAAATACCGAAGATTGCTAAATATAGAAAGCTTCCACGAAAGACAAGGAAACCAAAAATGACTGAACTGCAAGTTTTAGATCGAAAGAGAAGATTAGTTTTCCAAATTCATCATCAAAAAGTTTGAACCAAATGAGAACATTTATATTTTTCCATGGGTCTTATCTTTTGCACTCTTCGTGCATCGTCAATTAAGGACCGAAATTACTCTCGCAAAAGAGGCAGACAGGAGATAAAAATGTTACATAAAATACTCAATTATTTTTCTTCGTTTTTGTGAGTGATTAATGAAATAAGTTTTATTCGAGAAAGTATTAACGTGAAATGCACGGCGGAGGGCAGCATGTAACAAACTTGCGACCGACAAACCCGTTGCGCTTGGACTCCTGATCAAATTCGAAATTTAAAAATGTCGGCTTTCATGAAGAGGGGAAAATCGGAGTACCCCGGAAAAAAGCCAACGAGAGGAAGAGAAAGAACCAACAACAAACTCAACCCTCTTATGAGGCAGAGTTCGTGATAAGAACCCGGAAAATTGGTGGGTGCTAGGATATACAATTTCAGGGTGTATAAAACGGCAATTAAAGAGCATAAATTAAAATGTAAGGACAGTTTTGAACTCACCCTCCGAGTGCGTCGGACGAAACATTATTGAAATCCATGACAAAAAAACAACGAGACCAAAAACATTCATTTTTAAAGCGCAACGGATGTCTTCAGTTCCCAAGGCCTGTGGAAAATATCAAAATAATATTGAGACTGAACCAGCTGGAGATGTGTAATCGAAATAACGCCTCCTTAGGAGTCAACGCTGTGTAATGAAGGATGGTGTGTTGTGTCTCTGTGGGTGGCAAACGTGCCAGCTGTGAGAGATCAACCATTCAAAGCTATTTCTGCGCATGCCAGTTTGACTCCTCCTGCTATTACTAAGCCTCCTGCTCCTATAATGCAAGCTAAATATTTCGATCAGCGGTTTTGTCAACTACGCTTCCATCTTGCGCGCCTGTTTATAGGTGAATATGTTCTCAAATGAAATAAACGTTCCAAACTCATATTTTTAACAATCACATAGTAAAAAAAAGATAGAATTTCCAGGACATTTTCAGTGTTCCTCATCTTTGTTTTGTTTTTATTGAGTATTGAACATTGTGTAGTTGTTTCTCTCTTGAGTTATGTGTTTTTTTTTGTTCAAGTTGGTTTGTGATGAAGCCTAAATTGGAATACAAAACCATTTATACATCCCTCGGTTTTGTTAAAGTCTGGACAAAGGGTAGAATGTTGAACGCGCACGTTACATTCTACAGCTCAGCATGCGATTGTTATAAATTAAAAGTTAGTTAATTAAACGCCACTCCAGCAACTGAATTTAAATTGATTCCTGTGGCAAACAGATTGTCCGGGTCTAATTTTGCCATACTCCAGAAAAATATATATTATCAGTCGTCAAGTGACCGTAACAAGACAAATACGACTATCTTTATTTTTCCGAAGACGTTTTATTTTGTGTTTCGAAAATAAAAACCAATCATGTTTTTTTGAAAGTTTTTTACAAACCTACTGTTTCCATGGTATTCTCCGTGTTTTCTACGTTTGTTTTGGTATAGTTGAAAATTTAAACACAAACTTTCGTTGTTTTCCCGTGAAAGTGTTTTTATTTTTTGCTTAAGGTGGCTCCTGACTGAGTTAGCCTGAATATTGAATAAATATCAGTAACTTCGAGCTTAGCTTATCTTCAAATTTAAAAAAAAAGGAAGTTTTGATGAAAGGAAGGATACTGAAGATTATATTCTGTAGCCACACATAAGACGGTTAAAAGTTAGTTAAACGCCATTCAAAAAACTGAATTTTAACTATGCTTCAGTTTTCAGGCGTCAAGTTAAGATTGGAAAGATGAATTTCATTAGACGGGAACATGTGGTCTAAAAAACTGTCACTCCTCCTGCCAGTGCGAGTCGGCCAACTGCACGTTAAAATAAAAAATCCCAAGGGCTCAAAAGAAAGGAGGTAGAGTTTGATTCCTTCTATCAAAGACAAAGGCTTTTTTTATAATCTTACTAAGCACAAGGAAATGGTTCTGAAGAAAGTTTGAAAATAGACGTGTTTATTATAGTGTGTTCACAGACGCTCTATTTTGGCTTGAGTAAAGTGTTACCTGCAGGGGATTTGAGTAAAGCCCGAACTCAAGGAGCTCGAAGGGTTGGTCCAGGGAAAAGATATTCCCGCCCTTGCATCGCTCGCGCGCTCGAGGAAAAGTAATTCATAGCAAAGAGATTAACGTCTTTTGCCAGACTATGGTTTGACTGAGAAAGGACAAGGCCCGAAACATCTGCTATAGACATCGCTTTTAATTTGGCATTGTGTTATTAATATTTACAACTTTTTAACTGTTAACTGTGCCACGCAGCAACTGATCCTTTTGGATTACAAATATTTACGTTTTTAACGACACGACTTATTTACAATAATTAAATGGCTGGATACCGCCGCAGTAGTACCACGTCCTTTAAAAATACAGCTCGACATCTTTACCAAAAGAAAAGGCAGTGGCTTTAAAAAGCTCTAAACTTATCTTATCAGGAAAACAAAAACGATTC
The DNA here is from genome assembly GCF_042242905.1 of Orbicella faveolata. Classification (NCBI taxonomy): domain Eukaryota; kingdom Metazoa; phylum Cnidaria; class Anthozoa; order Scleractinia; family Merulinidae; genus Orbicella; species Orbicella faveolata. The sequence goes on along the minus strand of NW_028301563.1, from coordinate 12,371,426 downwards.
GTGCAGACGGTCTGCTATAATAAACAGCAGGTGTGGAAACAGCCAATCGCGTGACATTTTCGAGAAACACCCGGAAGATATCCTGATTCCCGTCCCTTAACAGGCCGCCTAAAATTTCTAGTTTTTGCCATAATTATGAGAACCTAATTAATGGAAAAATGACAAAGTCAGTCATAAGAAGTCTCATGCCTGTTACTAGAGTAGTTTTTGAGTTTTCTGCCTTTGAGCATATCCATTTTAGAAGACCGCATTAAGCCGGCTTTGAACTTTTTGACTATCTTCGTATAAAATAATATTCTGTTGATTGAAGATAAGCTATGAGCAGGGGCGGGGCAGAAGACTCCTGAAATTTGCGTATCTGGATCATCCACCAAAGAGTGACGTCACATCCGGTTTAAACTGTGCCGCGCAGCTCCTTTCACAACGCGAAAGAATGGCGTTTCGATTGGGGAAGATTTTCCTCCATTTGCAAACCATCAGGTTCGTGTCCTTTCTTACTGAGGATAGAAAGATGTTGCAGGCACATTTCTTCGACTTTTTAAGCAAAACTTTCGGCCAAAGAGAACAGTTTAGTATTGTTTTGAAGGAAAATAACGGAGAGCCTTCTGTCATCGAATGGCGGATTTTAAACATTTGCAAAACTTGTGTTGTTCCAACTTTTGGTTCTTATTGTTCGTGATTCGGTGATAACACTAAGTGCAATAGCCTATAATGTTAACAACCTGGATGAAGTATTGCTGGCCACAGTTTGCACTGTGTACTACGGGGGCATGTTTAATAGAAGCCGTTTTTTTCTAAAAGCGAACACAGTTGAAGCTCTGTATCCACGTGAGTGTGGTGGAAAATCGTACACTCAAGGTTAGTATCCTATTTCCGTATCTCTTGTTGAATACTTTTCTTTCTCTGTAAGAAATAATCTATGTTGAGAGCTAGAGTTCATTGTAAATGCGTGCTTTGGGGATATCAGATTTCCCCGAAAAGATCAACAAAGGGGTGAAGCAGTCCAGATGAGACTTTCCTTTAGTCATCCAGTGGTTAATTGTATATTCCTCTGTATTGTCTGAACTGCAATGCCGACCTGGGGATCAACTTCTTTGGGCAGTTCAAAAAGAAGGTATTGGCCTGTTTAGGGTTAGCTCCCAATGGTATGGTATATCTTTACCTCTTAACTTTACCCCCGCTTTTGACAGGTACCCTGACTTTTTCTATGAGCTGCCAAGATAGAAAATACGTGACGTCACATCTTAATGCCCCATCCGGTTGAGGCGACCTCATTCCCAGGGTCCTCTCTCTACCTCGAGAGCTAGAGAGAGGACCCTGGGAATGATGTTGCGGTGAAAGCACGTAAATATGGCGGATGAAGTGTCTTGCAAGATAAGACATTTTGGTGTTTTTCTGTTTTTATCTGCTCTTCTGTGGCTTGGTCTTATGTTGCGGTAAGTAAGATTTAGTCCTCCAAATTGAAAAGGAACTTCCAGAATAATGTAAGAAGACGGAAGCGTTTTTAGAAGGTGAATTTGAGCACATGGCAATAAAATTTAACATTTCATCGGGACAAATAGCGCCCAAGAGCAAACAGCTGTGCATATTTTTGAATCCAGCTGAAAGCTAAATTGTAGGGCTTTCATTAAAATTTTCAACGGGAGATCGAGCAACTGGTTTCCACAGGTAGGCAAAACTTCTTTATATTAAAGAAAAACTTTCCTCTAGATGGTGAAACCAGGCAGGCAAAATCATCCTCACATGTAGCCGGTCAATTTGCCCAGTGCTTGGCTCTTAATGAAACTCCCTGTAAATTGTTGATGTTATCCTTCTAATCAAATTATTACAATTCCCTGAATCTGATAATCCTGCATCATGATTGGCTACCCCAGCAGGCAAAATGGCACTATCTTGCCAGTGGGGGTTATGCACTGTGTCCCACAGGATAAAATTGTTCCTCATCACATATAATAACTCACATACCCACTTAACATGTTCGGTGAATATCGCTGAATATTGGCCTTGTTCTTTTTTGTTTGTTTACAGACCTTGACTCTGGTTTGGACCGTAAACATGCAAAAATAGAGCTTGACCAATATCAAGTCATCTTGACCTCATGCTTGGTCAATAAGCCATATGTGATTGGACTGAGTGGAGCACAATTCAGGGTGTTATCGCACGAGTGTAATTTCAAGTCCGACAAGCATGTAGAACAAGGTTGATTACTAATAACCCCATCGGTGACAAAGTCTTTAGTACAACCTTCTTTTAAACAAAAGCACTTGGTAGTGTTTTCGATAGATTTTTAACACTGTAGGAAACACTGAGAATAAAGCCAGTAAGGCACAAGTAAGTGGTGTGTGAATCCATTATCCAATTACAAAATTTAGTTGTGACAGGATATACAGGTGGACACCCAAGTGACTGCACAATGAATGATGAGTTATTTGATACAGCTACAGTCGAAACTCAATTATCCGGACTCTTTGGGACTAGACGAAATAGTCAGAATAATCGAGGCTCCAGATAATCAAAAATATGGATATTAATGAAGAACAAAACTTTTTAGATAAAGTAACATTTAATCGTGAAGAAACACTTTACAAATCATTTGGGAAACAATATGGTCTACTGTCCATCTTGACCCACTCAACAGCTAGCCAATCAGAACTCATTCAAATATTCTTCATTAGTTACGACGCGTGTAAGTGCTGCTTTTGCTCTTTAAAAGCAATAGATGCTATAGTTTTCAAAAGAATAATTATTGCTACAGATCTTGATCATGACTAATAAATATTCATGACAAAATTGGGACTAGAGAAAAAGTCCAGATAATCGAGAAATCCGGATAATTGAGGTACAGATAATCAAGGTTTGACTGTACAATAATTCCTATATCGCAGAGTACAATATGTAAAGCAGGTGATATGTAGAGTACAACATGAAAGTTTGTGTAGTCACTTAGACTTAAATTAGAAATGTCAAATGAATGTATGTATTGCAGTTAATGGTCACCTCATGCATGTACATTGTTTGTTCCCACAGAATGAAACACATCAAACTGAAACTCACTTGTTTGGAGCCTAGATTTTCATTACAGGACATGATGATATCAACATGGAAACTACTATTGGTAGGCAAGTGATAGCAAAAGCTATTAAAGCAGCTTTTTAAAATATAATGAGTTTTATCTTCAAAACAAAGCCACAGAAAAAAAGCTTACTTTAAATAAATGTAGAATGATACCAAAGAGGAGAATATTATATGATAAAGGGACCCAACGGACATGTTAAGATAAAACAACACTGATTTAGCGAGAGAGAAGATGCAAACACATACAATGTAGATATGCAAGGGATAAATGAATTATTTTCTGAGTGACAGGCTGTCTGTAGGTGTTGGGACTGCAATGTAGTGGATAAAGATGGAGTGCATATTTCTGTGGGCTTTCTGATCATTTAGTTTTTGGTCCATATACAATTAGAAATATGCTATTAAATATACATTTGACGTATTTAATAATGTTAATTAAAAGCACACATCACATCATACCAAAAGTTGCAAAATGTCTGTTTGTTTGGACTTCAACCTATGCAAACATTGGGCCAAAATCATGATTGCTTGTGTTTACTACTGTAAGTATCCTGTTATGCTTTGCGTATTTTCTTTGCTAATGGACTTTGCAAGATGGCATCACAGAGGGTCCACTGACTATACTTAAAAAATTACCACGTAACCAGTGCATCTGACATTTTCCTATGAAAACAGCAAAAAGCTGAAAAAACTTGAGAAATTTCACCTTTCAACTTTTTAGGGAGAAGTGAAATAAAACAAAATTGACTTAAATGATACCCATGAGAAATCCTAAAAATACTCCACCTTATCTGGAGGGTTGGAGTGGTTATAAATATTATTATTTTTGCTACCTGCAAAAGGAAGAATAACACTATGCAGACAAAAATGAAATAAAGTGGGTAGTAGTTATTTCAATGTTGTTCAGCTATTTCAAGAATCTTTTGTTCCATGTTTGCGACTACAGATAACCTAGCCATACTGCTGATACTGTCGCTGGTGAATGTTCATTTGTGGGAGGAGGGACCCAAATTAATTTCTTTAAGTATAATAACTTCCTTGACCATTTAGCTTCATGTTATTTAGTTATAACATTTGTTATTGTGGAAACTGAAGAGACACGGTGGTCTACATGTAATGCTCAGTACACTGGACTGCATATGAAGCAGTCTTTGGTTTGTTTCTGGCCAAGACACTTCACTCTCACAGTGCCTCTCCACCCAGGTGTGCAATTGGTACTTGGTGAATTCAATGCTGGGGGTACCCCTACCTGTGCATAGACTAACATCCCATTAAGGGGGTGGGGGGGGGGGGGGGGGGGGGAGAAGAAGTTCTTTTTATCACTTTACACGTACAGTATGCTTCAAAAAAACAGCATAAGCTGCTGCAGTGTTTCAGATCACTTAGCCTGACATAGATTCTACTTTAGCTTCATTGTCAAACCTCTCCCCTAGTAGGGTTGAAACTTTAAAAAAAGCTGATGACTCATTTTTAATTGTGTAGTTTGTAAAACTTAAGAGATGAAGGCTGTCATAAACATTTCCTGTTTCTTACTACATGTAGATTCAAAACAGAGCAGCAACAATGAAAGCTAATGACGAGACATTTGATGTGCTGAGACTCAATATTAGGAGAAAGCATCACATTGAAACATCAGATTCCATATAAGTAAGTCACAATTTCTTTGTGTTTGGTTTCATGTACTACGAATGACACAATGTAGGTGGGATATTTAAACTGATGTTATGTGGCCATACTACGCCTTAGCCCTTCGGGCTAGGGTGTACAAAAATTTCTTAAGACTGCAATACCTGGGCTGCTGTTATTGAGGAGTATTCTTTTGTGGGAGGAGGGATGCAGTAATCTAATGTTAAGCACACTGGACTGCAGATCAAGAAATCTGAGTTTGAGTCAATGGGTAGGGTCTCCACATTGTTTTCTTGGGCAAGACACTTAACTGACTCACAATACCTCTCTCCACCCAGGTGTACAAATGAGTTCTGGGTGAACTTAATACTGAGTGATAACCCATTGACAGACTAGTATGCCATGGGGGAGTAGTTCATAAACACTTATTGTCACTTATGTCACAGAGACTGGGATAAGCTATAGTGGTTCGCATCACTTGGCCTGATGCAGACTTAACCTTAGCTTCTTTGTCGAACCTTGCCCTTTTAGGGTTCACACTGCTAAAAATCAACTGTGTAGTTCTGTGAAACAGACAGACTCACATCCCATCAGAGTAGAACCACTCAAGATCATCTAATGCAGCAGAGACTGGGATAAGCTATAGTGGTTTGCATCACTTGGCCTGATGCAGACTTAACCTTAGCTTCTTTGTTGAACCTTGCCCTTGTAGGGTTCACACTGCTAAAAATCAACTGTGTAGTTCTGTGAAACAGACAGACTCACATCCCATCAGAGTAGAACCACTCAAGATCATCTAATGCAGCAGAGACTGGGATAAGCTATAGTGGTTTGCATCACTTGGCCTGATGCAGACTTAACCTTAGCTTCTTTGTTGAACCTTGCCCTTGTAGGGTTCACACTGCTAAAAATCAACTGTGTAGTTCTGTGAAACAGACAGACTCACATCCCATCAGAGTAGAACCACTCAAGATCATCTAATGCAGCAGAGACTGGGATAAGCTATAGTGGTTTGCATCACTTGGCCTGATGCAGACTTAACCTTAGCTTCTTTGTTGAACCTTGCCCTTGTAGGGTTCACACTGCTAAAAATCAACTGTGTAGTTCTGTGAAACAGACAGACTCACATCCCATCAGAGTAGAACCACTCAAGATCATCTAATGCAGCAGAGACTGGGATAAGCTATAGTGGTTTGCATCACTTGGCCTGATGCAGACTTAACCTTAGCTTCTTTGTTGAACCTTGCCCTTGTAGGGTTCACACTGCTAAAAATCAACTGTGTAGTTCTGTGAAACAGACAGACTCACATCCCATCAGAGTAGAACCACTCAAGATCATCTAATGCAGCAGAGACTGGGATAAGCTGTGGTGGCTTAGATCACTTGGTCTGATGAAGACTTTACCTTACAACTGTACATGTACCTTCATAGTCCAAACTCACCCTAGTAGGGTTAAAACCTTAAAAATCTGATTACTTATTTTTGATTCTGTAATTTGTAAAACTTAAATGGTAACCGTTATTACAGTTCCCATTTCTTACTAGATACAATTCATAACAACCAGAAGGCTGTGTGCTGAGAAAGATCCATATTGCGGCAGTAGATCCCATATCAGGTGAGACTTGGTGTTTCTTTGTGTTTTGTTGCAGAAGTTATCAGTTACTCAATTTTGCATGTAGCTGTGTTAAGAATAATGGAACATGATGCAGGCAGAAAATTAAAACAAATAGAGATGTTATTGTTTCACTGTTCAGCTATTGCATTGCACTGTGTTCTTGGAAATGACTCACTTGTAACTCTCACAGTGCCCCCCCCCCCCCCCCCCCCCTTCACCCAATCATATACAAATAGATACGGGTTGAATTTCATACTGGGCCTAACCCTGCAACAGACTAGCATCCCATTTAAAAGGGGGGGGGGGGGGGGAGGGCGAGTAGAAAGACTCCTTATCAGTTGATGCTACAGAAACTGGGATAAGGTGTGGTAGTTTGGATCACTTGGCCTGATGCAGACTTTACCTTACCTTCATCATCGCAACTCCCCCTAGTAGGGTTGAAACTTCAGAAGTTTGATTCATGACTAATTTTTAATTGTGTAGTTTGTAAAACATACAGTAATAGATCGAGGAATTCCATAAAGGTTAGAACATTTGCAGTTTAAATTCTCGCTAGATAAAAAAACAGAAAAGCAAGGAAAAGAGCTCTATGTTGAGACTCTAGAGGAGAAAGAATCAAATTGAGACATTGGATCCCTCAGTAGGTCAGTCACAATTTCTTCTATGTCTGGTATCATGTACTAGAAATAATAATAATGAGCACAAATTAGGGAGAAAATTAAAATGAATATAGATCAATCGATTGTCTCACAATTGTTCAGCTACTTCAACAAATTGTTGTTATGTGTTTGCATAACTTAGCCTTTCAGGGGTAAGGTGTTCCCTAAGACTACAATGGCAGGGGTATTAGTTGTTGTTAAGAGGATTGTTTTGTGGGAGGAAGGACACAGTGGTTTAATTACATGGTTAGTGTACTGGACTACAAGTCAAGCGATCTGGGTTTAAACCAATGGTTAGGGTCTCTGTACTGTGTTCTTGAGCAAGACACGTTACTCTCACACTACCTCTTTCCACCTAGGTGTACAAATGGGTACTGCGTGTATTTAATATTGGATGCTAACCCTGTGACACTAGTATCCCATCCAAGTGGAAGCTGTGGTGATTTGCATCACTTGGCTTGATGCAGACTTAACCTTACCTTCATTGTCAAAACTTACCCCTACAGGGTTAAAAATAATATTATGTAAAAAATGTGATGGTTTACTTTTAATTGTGTGGTTTTTGAAATAAAGAGATGAAGGTTGTCACAAAGGTTAAAACATTTCTTGTTTCTAACTAGATGCAAAAAAAGAAAAGGAAAAATAAAAGCTTTGCTGGGGCTCAAGAGGAAAAAGAATCAATTTGAGATATTAGATTCCTTGTAAGGTGAGTCACAATTTTCTTTTTAAAGGAAGCTACATGTAGGTTTTTAATCACTTGATAGTACCTTTACTAGGAATAACTTTACACAATACAAGCAAAGAACTTATTTGAACAGAGATGTTATTTCACTGTTAAGATATTTCAAGAAACCTTTGTTATATGGCTAACTGGATACCCTAGCCCTTCAGGGTTAGGTTATACAAACATTCAGTAAGGGCCTATAATAATTGATCCTTTTGAGCCATTGCTAGGGAAAATTAGTTGTCTTATAACCTGCCCATTTTTTGGTTAGTTCAGAGTTATTTCATTTGTTTTAACCTTTTCGTGATCAGTAACATCAGTGATGATGTCATCAAGCCAGGCCTATGATCATGTGACTAATTCCAAAAAAATGCAAAGGCTTCTAGGCATATTACTTTATCAAGATTTTTTCATTGATTTAATATTTTGATTTAAATCCTCATTTCGCTGTGCATAGATTTTGTTTCATTTCTACATGTATAAGGTCAGATTTTGACAGAGATTCAAGGTATTGAAAAATTTGCAATATTTTCTAAAACCAGAAGTGTCGCCAATATCTACCGGAAGTAGCCTTATAGCGCGTGCGCAGTTCCCTCTATCAGGGGCACTTTGATAACTTCAAACGAAGCACACGAAAGCCACACGAAGATAACTCTTCTTTTGAGCGTGTTTTTCTGTTTTTCTCTTATTTTGATTTTGTTTGACTGTACTTTTGTGAAACACATCGAAAAAAACATCGAAAATGTAACTGAATTTAAAAGCTATGGAACTGTTTTAATTTCCCAGGCTCAGGCACTGGAAGTGAAATTTCACTTCCTCAGCAACGCGTGCGAAGGCGCGCCTAAATCTGTTGTTGGGCCCCTTAAAGGGCCCTAGTCAGCCACACCTTTGCTTTTGTGTACCTGCTAGAGTTTGGCTGTTTTATTTTATTCGGAGCATGTCGAAACGAAGGAAATCACTGTGAAACTACTACAAATAATTAACCATCCTTTTAGGAACACAACTTACAGTAAAGCTGCATGTACAAGATTTCGCTTCACCATGCAATATCAACAATTTCGATGACATCGAAAATAGCGGAGGCTGACTAGGGTCCGAGGTACTGTTGTTGATGATTATTCAAATTTTGAGACAGTAGGTCTAATTGGATCAACAACCAATTGCTTTCCGGTTCATGTATCAATGCTTCCTTAGCTATTAAGTCTCGTGTGTGATAAGCTTAAAATTTCTCCTGACATTCTCAAACATAATCATGAAGAAACAGTAAAGAGGATATACATGCCGAGAGTAATCTCAAAAAGGAATCGTCTAGATAGATCAAAATTTGTTTTTTGACTAAGAACTCTGAATAAGGACAAAGCAATGAAAAGAAAAGTTATGAACTTGACTATATTGTCTTGATATTTCACCAAATACTTAGAACGAACTAGTCTATTAAGCAGGGATAAATTCATCCTCAGGAAGAAAATGCAAATATTGCTCGTTTAGTCAGGAACATTTTGTGCCATCGCAAGTAAAAGTTAATTTTTGAGTGCCATATTTTGGCCGGTGCCATTTATTTCGTGTTGCTGCTTGTCCGCGTTTCAAGTTGTTCTTGATATCATTATGTAAACTCCGTGTATTTCTACATGATGATGATAAAACCAAACGAGTGCATTCCCAATGAGAGAATTAAACTGTAAACTCAAGTCCAGAATACACTTCATGTATATTTTGTTCTTTGGGTGTCAGTATACCCATTGTTAATTGAACGTTTTATTTATCTTTCTTGCAGCCTGCCATCTTAAGTGTACATGCAGCGACATTAACATGGAAAGAAGCAAAGGAAAGCAAAGAACTTCGTTTAGATGTTTCTTCACGTTTTAAAAGTTAGGTAGATTTACAAGACAAAGTTTATCTCGACGGAATTTCTTTCGACAAGATTGTTAGGGCGGAGCTCGTATTAGTGATTTGCAATGTAAAACTCAAGAGTCAAAAGAAGGCATTGGAATTACGCTCCAATTGTCTAGTATCTAAAGCTGAACAGAGTAGTGGGAGTCAGGAGCTAACATTGTAAGATAATGGTTTTGACACTGACTATTTTTTGATGTTTTGTTTAAGACGTTTCGGCTGCTGCTTGAGCCTTCATCAGTTGAAATACTAACGTTAGTACGCGTGATTCAAATAACAGCACATCGAACGCGCGCGGAGGAAAATTCCGCGTGAAGTTTCAAGAAAACGTAGCGCGAGACTTATGCGCGTGCCAAAGACTTGTAGACTTCTGGGATGGCGATGTGGTCATTTCCAGATTGCGAATCCTTTATTGACATCCAGGCTTCCAAGAAGAGACTGTGAACAGTTTGTTCCCGCGACCGAAAGCTCAGGAAAAGGTTGACCGGCCACAATCTGGCACAGTGTACAAAATCAGTTGCACCAACTGCAGTTTGTATACTACGGTCAAACTGAACGATCACTGAAAACTCGGATTACAGAACACAAAAGGGCTGTTTCTATGTTCGACTGTGACTCCAAGATCTCTTGCCATGTCCACGAAAACAACCACAAAATGAATGTGGGAAGTGTCAGAGTTGTTGGACACGAGGCCAACTTTCACGAGCGACTCTTCTTGGAAGCCTGGATGTCAATGAAGAATCCGCAATCTGGAAATGACCACATCGCCATCCCAGAAGTCTACAAGTACAAGTCTTTGGCACGCGCATAAGTCTCGCGTTACGTTTTCTTGAAACTTCACGCGGAATTTTCCTCAGCGCGCGCTCAACGTGCTGTTTTTTTTAAAATCACGCGCACTAACGTTAGTATTTCAACTGATGAAGGCTCGAGCACCAGCCGAAACGTCTTGAACAAGACATTAAAAAAATTGTCAGTGTCAAACCATTATCTTGCAATGTCTAGTATTTACCAAATTGTCTCGCATCTTGCTAGTTTTCGAGGAAGCCGTGAAGCTTTACGATTAAGGTAGAATATTAGCATTACCTGGATTAGTTTTTGGTATAATATTAGCATTGCCTGCATTGGTTTTTGCGAATTCCCGAATTTTCAGCCTGGAAGTGTCGTTGAAATTACTGTCTTAACGTCAAGTATCTGTTTAACAAATTAACTGAACTCTCTCTAGTTCGCGAGGACATACTGTATCGATGAAAAGGTTGCGCTTTTGAAAGGACAAGAAAAAAGTCGAAAAGAAACCAAAGTCTTCAAGGGGAAAAAGTCTGCAATTTTAAATGGGGTCTAGTTTTGAGTCGAACATATACTGAGTCTTTGGGCCGAAAAAATCTTGCACTTTGTAGGATTTTTCCCATCAAAATTCAAAATACATGCTTGATTTCTGGCTAGACTCTGTTCAAAAGCCCAGAATGTTTTTTTTTTTCTCTTTGGCAACCCTACATAGTCAAAAAATAGTAAAAGTGAGCCTACATTTTGACTAGTTACCAGGCCCTTTTAAAAGCGCAATTTTTTATTTTGTTTACTGACTTGAAATTGTTTGTAAATGCAATTACAGTATTAAAAAGTCAATAAAAGTTATACTGAAGACGCCTGTGTAATTGACCTCTATTTGCTGTAGTATTTTTATTGTCTTTAATATTTTTTAACAATGCTAAAATAAAGTACGTAGTCAAAACCGCCACTTGCTGTTTTCATTTCATTTAACTTTATTGTTGCGCAATAAGCAACTAATTAATTAATTAATTAAAAACCAGTTACTGAAATTATATTAAAAGGTATGAAGGATAAATTTCGCGTTTAAAAACTAAGACTAAGACGTTTCCCCTTACAACTTTTTTGAGAAAAATGTTAAGAGGTTACCGTTCAGAATTTTTTGATCACAAAGTTTTCTCGAAGGTCACACTTGACAGAAAATCCCGTCAAAAACTACTGCATCACCTCGCATTGAAAAGTCAATTTTGATATTTCAAGACAGTTGTTTTCGTCCCGAAATAATTTTTTGCCAGACAGTCTTCAAATTTCAATTTTGAGCGAGGTGATGCAAGAAGGTTCTCGAGACATGAAAAGGATGAAATGTCAAATGAATCAAATAGGAGTCAAAATAAATTTTACTTCCGAAATGGATTTTGAAATCTCGCAGTGACCGTGAAATGCCATTTCAACCAGCTGAGTTTAATTTTATATCCAATCGAGTTTGATCTGCAACTGTTTCTAGCTTGCCATTTCATATCTTTCTCTGGTCAGATGATGATATAGATGGTACACCTCGGATAAGTTGCACAGGAGCAAGAACACTCTTACAATCAAAATACGATCAATGTTCCCCCCGCAAAATTGCCCAATTTTGATGGTTTATAACCCATTTAAGTATCAAAGTAACCACAGGCAGCCCAAGCTCTCTCTATGAACCAGACAAGCAACACAGTATGGCATCGAATTATGAGGGTTTATATGGGATTTTCTACAAGATATCCATGGAGGTAGTTAAACGTGAAAATTCTCAATAAAAATGGCTTACCTTATTCCATACGTGTGTTGTTTGCTCCTGGTGTGGTTATTTTACCTATTTAACTTGATTTAAGCGACTTTTTTGAATTCCAGTATTCGCTTCATAAAGAGAGGAGAAGGCGAAACACCTCAGTCAGGACAGCCTGTCAAACAAAGTCAAAAATCCCAGGCTAAAATGTACCCACGGCCACAAATCCACCACAGAATTCAAGGGCAAAGGTTGATCTTTCATTTCAATTCTCTAGCCACACAATCGCAGCCCTGCGAGCGACGCCAGGCCGTTCTTCGTGTCCCCAGTGAAACGATAAAACGATGGAAGAGCTCCGTGTCTGTTTGATTCGCGACCCAACGACCGTTGAAATCGGCTTGGTAACATCGTCATGTTGGCAAACCAAGACTCGCGGGGGTACTAGATCGCAATTTGTCAACCAAACTTCTTGTAACACCCGGGATCCCCTCAGGTCGAATTTACAATGCAAAATAAAAATCGTACAGAACGCTTTTGCAAAATGGCTTCAAAACCAAAGAAACGTAAGATCAATGGCGAAAGCTCCGTAGAAACTGAGGAGATACAATCATTTTTGAAGTGGAACTCGTGGTAAGTTTTCTCGTTTATCCACCTTGGATTTGTTTATATAAAATATTCCCGAGCTGATAAACTAAATTTCCTTCTCTTAGGGTATTGTGGAATTACGAATATTGTGAGGAAACTGTAATGGAAGCCAGCAAAATTTTGTCTAGAGCATACGAAGAGAAAGAAATTGCCGTAAGCAAATTGAACTCTGTTTTGCTCGGGAGAATTGTTAACGAATTACGGGGAGGTGAAGTTAAATTGGCGAGGCGAGGACCAAGTAACTCAAAGGTGCATGAAAATGAACGATTTATTCCATAAACGCAACAAAATTTATAACAATATTCATCTGCTCTTCGACCCGAACGTCCAGCTCACGTTTTTTCGTTTACAACATGTCATCACTCGGACCTAGTCTCCACTCGGTAAATAGGCAACGCGCCTTACACAAAATGAACACAAAATTTCAGTTCGGAACATCCTCCCGCCCGATGCAGGGAGTGCATCACTACATGTAACTTGTCAACCAAGTTCAGTAGAGTTCAACTAAAATGTTCAACAAGGTCTCATAAAGTTCAATTAAGTTCAGCAGCTAAGTCAGCATCAGAGCTTTCAAACAGGTGTAACCGCTGTACTGGACGACGGGTAAGACTTCCAGATGAGGTCCGCAGGGTAACGGACCGGACAAGACCGTCACGGCCTGTGTGGGTGTCTTCCACTCGTGCACGTGACCACTGACCCCGAGCTACGCGATCCTCACTTACTAGGACCAAGTCACCTTTGCAGATTTCACGACCAATCTTGTACCATTTCTTGAGAGGTGTCAGGGATTTTAGGTACTCTGCATGCCAACGCTTCCAAAATCCATTTACAAGCTTCTGGTGATACTGAAAACGTTTGGTGAGGGTTCTTGAGGTCTGTTCTGAAACATGAGTGTCTTTAGTCGGACACGCTTGAAGATTCCTGCCAATCAAAATCTGTGCAGGGGTAATCACACTGTAGTCATCAGGGTCTGCACCAAGGTAAGTAAGAGGACGACTGTTCAGCTGTGCTTCAATTTCAGCTAAAATAGTAGTTAACTGCTCGGCATCCAACATTGCTTTGGCAAATAGTTTCTTCAGTGGCGTCTTGACACTCTTTACAAGACGTTCATAAAAGCCACCCCACCATGGGGCTTTTTCCACAATGAACTTCCACTGAATCTTCTTTTCAGACAAAGCACTTTGGGTCTGGTCTGATTCCAATACTCTCCAACATCGCTGTAGCTCCTTGTTAGCAGCCTTAAAAGTTTTTGCATTATCTGACCAAATAATGCTGCACATTCCTCTTCTTGCAATCATCCGTCTAAGAGCAAGGAGAAATCGCTCAGTTGTCATACCACATACCAACTCCAAGTGTATTGCACGGGTAACTGCACATGTAAATAAACAGATATAGACTTTTTCACCACTGTCTTTCAAATACAAAGGACCAGCAAAGTCTAGACCCACGTTAGTGAACGGTGGTGCAGGCTTAATTCTGTCTTCAGGAAGTGGTGCCATCTGCTGACCAAAGGGTTTTGTTTGGTAATGGCGACAAATTAGACAGTTCCTTAGTGTCTGACGGACGTTCGATCGTCCCTTGATCACCCAATATCTCTGTCGCAAAAGTGACAAAGTGTGTTCAACTCCAGCATGTAGTTCACGGCTGTGAATATCATCAATTAACAACTTAACAACAGGATGGTTAGAAGGCAGGATAATAGGATGTTTCTCCTCTTCTGGCAACGGTGACTTGTGAATTCTTCCTCCAACACGAAGAAAATGACTAGTCGGACACATAAACGGGTTTAAATTGGCAAGGTTACTGTCCTTCACTGGACCATGCTGTTTACATGACGCAATTTCTTCAGGAAAACCTGCTTCTTGTACATGAGATATCAACCATTCCTCTGCATTTTGTATCTCTAAACCAGTTAAAGGGCTGTCAATTCTTTCCTCTTCTTTCACTCTTGAGTTGCTAACGAATCTTCTGATCCAAGCAACAGTTCTTAGCAAGCGACTATACTTGCTGAATCTTGTGAAGTCAATAAACGGCTCTTTGGGTTGCACAACACAACTGACACTAGCTTTACTCTTCCTCTCTGGGTTAACAATTTCACTGGAGGGTTTTGACCTTAAATCCTCGGGCCAATCTTTTTCGGACTCTTGCAACCAAGAGGGTCCTTTCCACCACAAATGACTCTCTCGTAACTGACTTGCAGATAAACCTCGGGTAGGTAGATCAGCTGGGTTCTGCGGTCCTGGACAATACCTCCAAACACTGGGATCCAGCAACGACTGAATTTCAATAACACGATTAGCAACAAATGGTTTCCACTGTGAGGCTGCTCCTCTAATCAAGTGTAACGTTGAAGAATTGTCTGTCCAACAAACAATGCGGCTAATGGGACAATCTATTGCACCTTTGACATAGGTGCAAAGTCTAGCAGTAATTACAGCAGCCATCAACTCTAAGCGCGGTAGGGTAATCTTCCTTACAGGAGCCACTCGGGTCTTGGACATCACAAGACTGGTAGATACCCTTCCATCTTCACAAACAACTCTCAGATAAACTGCAGAGGCATAAGCAACTTCTGACGCATCACCAAATGCGTGTAGCTCTACTTTGGGGTTCTGACCTAATGGCAAATCAGTGTAACATCTAGAAATTTGAAGGTGTCCAAGTTCAGAAATCTCTTGAACCCACTGATTCCATTTCGATGAGACTTCCATGGGAATTTCCTCATCCCATCCAACACCCTTGGTCCACAAGCTTTGAAGAATTAATTTTGACCTCACTGAAAAGGGTGCGATTAGACCAATCGGATCAAATATCTTTGCTGCTAAAGACGCCACCTTTCTTTTAGTGTACACTGTCTTTAATCTCGACTTAACAATGTCCACATCAATTGTAAAGACAAGGTTGTCAGTAAGTGTATTCCACTTTAATCCTAATGCTTTTGTGATTGGATGTGCTTCTGCTAGATCACTTTCCAGGCTGACAAGACTAACTGCTGCTCTGTCCCTCTCTGGTATGGCCTCCATAAGCTCAGATGAATTGCTTGACCATTTTGTCAAATTAAAGGCAGCTTTCTGCATAAGCTCAGTAGCACTTCGCTGTAATTTCAGCGTTTCCTGCACATTGTCTCTCCCTGAAGCAAAGTCATCAACATAAGTGTTCCTCAAGATTTCATTTGATGCAACAGGGAATGTTTCTTTACACCTTTTCACATGCTCTTGAATAGTGCCAATGGCAAGAAACGGACTGGAAACAACTCCAAATGTGACCCTTGTCATTCTGTAAATCTTAGGCGTGGCCTTGGGGTCCAAATCTCTCCACAGATACCGGTGTGAATCTCTGTCTTCTTCTTTTAACCGAATCTGCAAGAACATCTTCTCTATGTCACCCATGATACCAACATAATTCTTTCGAAAACGCAGAAGAATTCCGACCAAATCTGGCTGTAATGCTGGGCCTGGCTCTAAGCAGCTGTTCAGAGAGACACCATTGCTATCTTTCGCTGATGCATCAAACAAAACTCTTGTCTTGGTTGTCTGCTTGTCTTCCCTGATGATCGCATGATGAGGGAGATAGAACACCGGACGCCCATCTGTTGGTGTAATTTCATCACAAGGTACTTCTTCAGCAACACCGTTCTCAACATACTTGTTAATCGCTTCTCTGTACGATGCAGCTTTCACTGGCTCATGGAGCAGCTTCTTTTCTAGATTGTACAACCTACTTTCCGCTTGCCGGTAATTATCTTTCAATGAAATGCAATCTTCCTTCCATGGTAAGGATACTTCATAGCGACCATCATTGTATGTTAGTGTCTCTTTAAACTTCTTCAAGACCACATCTTCTGCATGAGTAGTAGAAATTGAACTTTCAGCAAGTCTGACACCAATGGACTCCAAATCCCAGAACTTTTGAAGTGTTTCATTCAATTGTTCTTCAACACTAATTTGAACATTCATAGACACAGTGCATTCTTGGCCATGACCACCTGTTGGCCCACAGAAGACCCAACCCAAAGTTGTGCGAACTGCAACTGGCTCACGGTAACCCCCTCTTACAATGTCTCTTGTCACAAAGGAATAATAGAAATCCAAGCCAATAAGCACATCAATCTCTTGTTCCTCTCTAGGGAATTCTTCAGGAAATGCTATGTTTCGAAGGTGACACCATCTTGTTGGATGAATATCCACAGCTTCAGCTGGCCGGCATATTACTGGTGTAGTAAGTGCCTCAATACATTGAGGCTGTCCAGATTTGTCAATAGGTGCCACAGTAAACGCAGTTCTCTTCCGCAAAGTGCTCTTGGTGGCCTCTCCACCAAATCCAGAAACAGCAATTTTGACACTCTTCCCATCAAGACCAAGCTCATCAATTACACTCTGCCGAACAAACGACGTTTGAGAACCAGGATCAAAGAAACATCTCACAACTTTTGAACACCCATTTGATCCACACAAAATAGCTGGTATGGTCTGCAGGATCACTTTTCCACCTGAGCTCACTGCAACAGAATTTGTCACAACTGAGGACGGCAAAGCAGGACCTGACGACGAGGGTAGTAATTCCGGGGCTGATTCCACCTTGACTTCTTCCAAGGGAGGACGAGCTGAATCCTGATGCAGGAGACTGTGATGTCTACCTTGGCAATGCTTGCATGGAGGTTTCTGGCACACTTCGGCTCTATGACCAGGTTCAAGGCATCGGAAACACAGGCCTTTAGACGTTGCTTTTCTGAATCTTTCTTTCACAGGTAATGACAGAAAAGTGACACATGACTTCAAACCATGGTTTTTGTAGCAAATGACACACTTGCCCTCTTGCGTTGCCGCACATAATGCAGAGGTGGATAATTTTTGTGACCGGTTAAACTTGAAACGGTTTTCACGATTTCCAAGATTTTCCTTTGCCGGAGCTTTGGAATCAAGAGAAGGAGGCTGTGAAGACTCTTTAGCTCTTATCAATTGCTCCAAGAAAGTAAACAGTATTTTCACTTCCACACAGTCCTGTTTAGCTTTCTCCTCATTAAGCTCCAATTCCCATTTTTCCACAACTTTTTTTGGCAGCTTGTCAACTATTAGAGGCACAAGAACTGGAGCCAAAGTTTCAGAATTAAACTTTTCACCAAAGGACTCAACAGAGCGAACGTGACCTATCACTTCATCGTAGAATTTACGCATGGAGGTTGCATCATCAGAGCTCAAACGTGGCAAATGGATCAAGGATCTTACATGTGCATCAAGTATTAACCTTGCATGCCCGAATCTTTCCTTCAAGATTTCCAAAACTGGCTTGTAATTCGCTTGTACCACTGCAAAACCTTTCACCGCTTCAGCAGCCGAACCCTTTAGCGATCTCATCAAGTACTCTAATTTTTGGACATCTGCCAACGACGGATTGTCAACCACTGAAACTTTTATCGACTGATAATAGGGTTGCCAGCTCAAAACATTTCCGTCAAAGGTTGGTAGATTAATCTTGGGTAGCTTAACTTGTACTTGAGAGGACGACTGGGATACGGGTGGATTGCTTCCTAACAATTGTACTTCGGGAACTTGTTTACTTGCCAAATAACTTGTCATTTTGGCCATGTTTTCAATTACACGCGCTTCGTATTCATCATGGCTCTCACATTCCGCCTCGATCTCTTCATCCTCTAACATTGTGCACATCGTGGCTTGCACTTCCTGCAAGTCACTCCACTTACTTGCGACATTATCTTTCAACACTTGAACTCGTGCATAATTATCTTGTTGTGACAGGGCTTCGTCGATTAACTTCAACGTGTCTGTGACAGATTTTCTCAGGAATTTTCTCTTTTTCTTGATAGCTTCTAAATCTTTCGACATTTTGAAAGACCACAAATTTTACTAACCTCATATAATCGCAACAATTACAGGTCTGCACATTCACAGAAGTTCCTCTCGTTCAAAGTGCTGATGCAATACACATGTCGTTTGTTTGGCGCCAAATCGCCGATATGCGAAAACCAACTTCTTCGCAGTAATAAACGGTCCAACTCTCCTTTTGCTCGACCAATCGTCGAAACTGTTTCTCCAAATCCAATATCCGGCTCGAAGGACCATGAAAATGAACGATTTATTCCATAAACGCAACAAAATTTATAACAATATTCATCTGCTCTTCGACCCGAACGTCCAGCTCACGTTTTTTCGTTTACAACATGTCATCACTCGGACCTAGTCTCCACTCGGTAAATAGGCAACGCGCCTTACACAAAATGAACACAAAATTTCAGTTCGGAACAGTGCATAAACGTGAAAACTTACCATGACTTCCACTTGCAAAATGATTGTATCTCCTCAGTTTCTACGGAGCTTTCGCCGTTGATCTTACGTTTGACAAATTTGACAAATTGCGGTCTAGTACCCCCGCGAGTCTCACGGAATTTCAATCTCTTCTTTCGCTCGCCAGGTCGTCATACCATCCCTCTTTGCCGTTAGGCCATTTCCTCTCCTGAAAAGAAGAAAACAATGAGAAACATTAGCTTTTTCTCGGGACAAATTTATTGCCAAGATACACCATTACTACCAGGGCAAGCAGCGACCAAAGCACGTATGCACGTGGTAACGGTTTTCAATTTTTCGGGAGCAACACGCAACGAGAAGAGCAGGAAATACCAAACAAATTCAGCTCAAGTATCTTACAAACTTGCCTAAAATTATTTCTTAACCCTTCACGGAAACGTTTCTTTCCAGTGTTTGCAAAACTGCGACTATCTGGTTTACGGTACGCAGCTGTGTGCAGCGTGGAAAATTAGGAAAATTGCGGGCGAAGAAATCGTTTCGTTCGGTGAAGAGCAACAAGATTAAAACGTACACTCGCCATTAATATTTGGACACTTCAATCTCGCCCTGCTTTATATTCTTCAAAGCAAAAACATGGCCAGATCACCAGGAGTACATAAATCCACGTCTTCACAATATGACCAAGTGTCTGGGTTGAGTTGAATTTTCACAAGTAATCATGAATATTGATTACAAACTTGAACCAATCACTGAAAAAAATGTCACCGCATATTTTCACGGACTTAAATTCTTATGCAAGACTATTGCATCACTTCAAAACTATTAATTTCACTCCAGAAATTTGCATTCCTAGGCTTTATTAAGACAGTAATACGTGAAAATAAATACCTTTGCAAAGACTGATTCACGCGGCCATCATATTTCGTTAAATAAACCTTTTCTTATAATCTTATTGGTCGACTTTTGAAGACTTTTAAATTATCCCCGTGTATAATGTTTAATATTTGTATAACTTTATTACTTTTAAATGTTGTCAGTTAAAGGGGCTAAGTCACGCTATTTTAGGTAATTTTGTTTTTAAACAAAATTGCAAATGAAAGACTTTTGCTCTGCCAATTCTCTTTTGCAAAATCACGGCCACATAACAACTGAGAATGATTTTCCAGCTGTGTAAATGACATTTTGATATAAACTGATATAAATTTGAAAAAAAGGTGGGCCGACGTTTTTCAAATTTACCCAAATGCAATCCATTTTAATCCTCTCCAGTTTTGTCCATCCATGTCCCTTCTTGGCTTTCCTGTATTTTGTTTGAGATCTTCTATAGTTCTGAACCGTTTTTGTGGTATTTTAGTTAATTCTATGACCATTTGATCAGTGCCGAAATTGCCTAAAATTGCGTGACCTAGCTAGCCCCTTTAATGAATGGATCCACTGGAAATCATGGGTTCCCTTGTGGTTTCCCACTTACTTACCCTTTGCATTCGCATCCCAAAGAGCTTTTAATCGTTCTTTTCACATTGCACTCCCTTGTGTATTTCCTCATCTCTTTCTCTTTCTGTTTCTCCGTCTAATCCCTGCACTTTACACCACACGCAAAGTCGTTCATTCATCTGTGGGTCTCCCTCACTTATGGTGTGTTTCCTAACGTGTTTGGTCGTCCGTTACGTCGTGACCTCCCTTGGCCTGTGTTATGCGCTTCACGTGCATCGCCGTGGATTTTCTTGCGTTCGGCTATGGATTTCCTTGTGCTTTAAGCCATACGCATCCCCGATATCTAACTTGTCATTGAAGTACCTGAATATTTTAGAGTCTTCATCTAAATCGTCGAAGTACTCGACAAAAGGCCTAGCTGAATGTTTTACAAGGCTTCGGTACCGCAGTAGCGAGCACCGTAACATCAGCCTGGAGGCGCACAGGCTCTCCCCACTCCCTGCGCATCCGCAAGCAAATTCCCGCGCAGGTTACCCCTGTGCCTGCGTGGAAGGGTTCGAACAAAATAAAAAATAAACAGCAGCGTATTTCTTGAAGTGTCACTTTAATCATCAACTAAAAAAAAATCATTGAATCCAGTTTTGGCTCTCTTTGTCACGCAAAAATACGCTGTTGTGTGACAGTGGGCCACAACTGGACGAGAATCTCTCTGTTGTAAGTATCTCGCTCACAGTTGTATCGCGAATCGATTCTCTGGTTGACCTCGCATAACAAAAAAAACACCGTCCCCCACCCACCCCCCCCCCCCCCTCAAAAAAATGTCGAAAAAAATCATCAATACTTTCAAATAGTCTTTGACATATTAGGAAAAGAGCTAAGGCAGACAAATTCGTGCACCGCTTTGATTTATAGAAGATCCCCACCTAACTAATGTCCTTCGTCTTCTTCTAATGTTGAAATGACATCAAAATCCTTCAATTAAAATATTGAACTGGAGTAAGGGAGAGTTCGTGTGATATGCTCCTGGGCAAACATATTTTGATGAACAATCGAAAACAAAATAATTTTTTCTTTATTCAACTGTCTAAACCATTTTGCGACAGATTGCAGCTGCTAATCGAGAAAAAAACCCGCAATTATCAATAATATTAATATACTTTAAACCAATACTTCAATAACCAGCCAATAACTCAGCGGTATTTTAGTAGAGATATTATGCTGTAGTGTATCAATCATATAGTAGCTTGATGTGGAAAGGCTAATCTCGTTCCCAGATCTCTTGTGGGCGAAGCCCTCAATAGATCTGCGAACGAGATTATCGTGCGATGCACCACAGGCTGGACGGATTGAAGGAATATATTTTTCAGCGCAAAATGATCCTGAATTAAAAGGTAATCGGGGGTTTAATGTCTTTCAGTGCCATTGTTTTGTGGAGTTTAGGCTCGTCAAAGTGAAATATAAAAGACCAAAACAAAACTAGTAAACGTCACTGACAAGCAACAAATTTTACTGAAAGCTACACCCTGGATGGTTCTTTGAACAGCCGGCCTAATATTCCAATGGGGGCTATTTGTGCCTTATACAGCTGCATACAGAATTGTCTATAACTATATACTCCCACGTGCGTAAAGCACATAATGAAGGAACAAAATGGAAACCCAAGGAGGCAAAAAGAAAAAATGGCGGAAAGCTGAGATGGGCCTTACCTGTACATAGACCGACACTTAGAAAGCACCAAAAGACCGAAAAATGGCGTAGAATATTTGTGGCCTTATGCCTCACACAGGGTTAAGAGGACGAATGGGTGATTGTCATTTACTAGCATTTATGCATAGGGTTATTACTTGGCCAAATATGCACTACACAGCTACCCATGAGAGACCATACCTAAGTTTGGCAATATAGTGCGCTTGACCTAAACAGCAATGAGATTGTCATTCAGAGTCCTATGCCTTACATGCTCATCGATATATAGCCCTATACAACTATCTAAACACGATAGCCATACAAAGTCATACACAGCCCTAGTCATACAAAGTCATACACAGCCCTAAGTCATACAAAGTCATACACAACCCTAGTCATAGAAAGTCATACACAGCCCTAGTCATACAAAGTCATACACAGCCCTAGTCATACAAAGTCATACACAGCCCTAGTCATACAAAGTCATACACAGCCCTAGTCATACAAAGTCATACACAGCCCTAAGTCATACAAAGTCATACACAACCCTAGTCATACAAAGTCATACACAGTCCTAGTCATACAAAGTCATACCCAGCCCTAGTCATACAAAGTCATACACAGCCCTAGTCATACAAAGTCATACACATCCCTAAGTCATACAAAGTCATACACAGCCCTAAGTCATACAAAGTCATACACAACCCTAGTCATACAAAGTCATACACAGTACTAGTCATAGAAAGTCATACACAGCCCTAGTCATACAAAGTCATACACAGCCCTAGTCATACAAAGTCATACACAGCCCTGGTCATAGAAAGTCATACACAGCCCTAGTCATAGAAAGTCATACACAGCCCTAGTCATAGAAAGTCATACACAGCCCTAGTCATAGAAAGTCATACACAGCCCTAGTCATACAAAGTCATACACAACCCTAGTCATACAAAGTCATACACAGCCCTAGTCATACAAAGTCATACACAGCCCTAGTCGTACAAAGTCATACACAGCCTATACAGCTATCTATACACGATAGCCATACAGAGTTATAGATAGCCCTGCATATTTCCCCCAGCACAAGGCCGTGCTATTAAATCTTTGCTGATGCAGTCGATCTAGTAAAAAACCTTTCGTAAAGAAGGCATCACGCTAAACTGAAATTGACTCAAAAAAATTAGAGGTAGTGAAACTTAGTGAGGACCTATGCGTCCCACGGCGCAAAGAGGACAGATGGTGATGAAACTTAGTAAGTGGTGAGAGTTTTAATCCTTCAAGTGTAAATTGGAGGAGATATTGCCTGTGAAAAACTGCAATATTTCTAGATGGCGCGCAAAAGCGTAAATGAGCCCATAAGTTAATTGTAAAATATTGAATTTTTAAACCCGCATCACACAAAAAAGTATTTAATAGATCGCGTTCAAACGTCTCGAGTCAGTTAATTGTACAATGATCTTTCAATATTCAGAGTAATACTTTTGCAGTTCGATCAGAAGCTGAAGGGCTTATCCTAATGACGCAAATATTATTTAAACAGAGATTTCTCTACAAAGCCTTTCATAACCACACGAAGCCACAAACAGCCCCATATAGCCATCCGTCAGCACACACACTACAACCCGTTACCTAGTACTACATAGTCATATACATGGTCCTATATTACTACTCTGACCACAGAACTTTTATTTACCTCCACATACATCATCGTCCAGGTCATTAGAAGGCGTATATAAACGTAACGAAGTGTCCAAGCAGGTCACGCTCTCCTACCGCTATACCCATGTCTCAAACATGCTGGCGAAGGACAACTCATACTTCATTTTCGGAGATCACAGTATTGCTATTCCTCCCGGAGACGGAATGCTAGTCCATCATAGCTTACTCCCTCCCCCAGCTGCGCTTTGTCAGATAATCTTAACAATTTACCGGGAACCATTTATACACCTGAGCGGAGAGGCCTTGTGAGAGTGGAGAGTCTTGCCCAGGAAAGACACCATTACCCTAGCCAGGGCTCGAACCAGGACCGCTCGATCCGATTCCAGCGCACTAAAGCTTCGCATCACCTTTGCATACTCAGCCCGTTATCACTAAAATACCACTGAACGTTTCTACTAACATTTGTTTCACTATGCAATCTTTAAGTGCCGATAATCTACTTTTTACTTTGTCACTCGAACCTACACTATAAATCAATTCAATTCACTCAGCTCCCGGAGCTGAAAGCTTGGGGCACAAAAATCACATTTTACATAAATTCTAGCTTTAGTAGCTCTAAGTATCATGGTAACACACGATGTACCCGGAAGATAACAGTCATCTGCGAATATTCCTGTTAATTCTTAGCGAATTTAATTTTTAAAACTGTTTCAGAGAATTTAAAAAAAAAATGTTTAAAAGGCGACACCTTTCCCAGAATTTCGGTTTATGAAAATCATATAAATTTATTCGTGGGTAAAGGTTCTGCGCGATCTTGACGCTCGTTAAATGAATTGATCAGTCTTTCAATCAATTTACTTGGACACGTTCCTGCTCAAGTTTTACTTGTAATAGAGTCCTAAAGTGTGACGTCACGTTACCATGGCGCTAAAAATTCCTGTTCTAAACAAACGCTTGTCATATTGCGCGTCCTTTTCGTAGCTTTTGTATTGAAGAGGTCAAGGGTGTAATTATCGTTTAGAAAAGCACCAGGAGACTTCGAATACGATTGACGTTGTAATTCACACGAAAGTTGTAAAACTGAAAAGGAATTTGAAAGGAAACGATCGAAATGGTGCATTGCTTCGCGCCCGAGTGTGACCACCACTCGGAAAGCCATACGTGCCGGTTTTTCGGATTCCCTAACAAGGAGAAAAAGCTGGATGAATACAGAAGATGGGTTCGCCCACTGAGGTTAGTAAAGGTCAGAGGTTTAAATACTTATCCCGGATCATGATACATACGTGATAAGAAAAGTACGTTTGCACGCAGTCCCGTTGATGCAGATAGACTGTCGCCATCTTTGTTATGAAACTAAGCTCAAGCTCACATTTATTACGAAGTTCGTAAAGTTTGCTTACTATTTGTTATGGGTTGTCGGGTGGCCTTTCTGCAGATTTTAAATGTCTTTCCTTGAAGAGGAGAATTAACGTTCGACTCGCTTGAAATTAATGTTAGATACCACAGGTTTGGTTGTAGTTGCTTTTAATAATCCAGCTTTATACGTTTACCAATGCCCACAGTATTTGCATTTTCTTTTATTTTAAATGAAGGTGGTTTCTTTTCAAAATATGCTGCTAAAATAATCCTCTTTCCGCTACAGGAGACAAGATAGAGAGCCAGGAAAACACGCCCGAGTCTGCAGTTGCCATTTCAGAGATGGAAATAAAAGCAATGGTCCTGAAATTTTCAAGAGAAATCAAGACAAACTCTTCGCTGCAGAAGAAGGAAAGCCAAAAAAGAAGAAAAAAATCGAGCCAGCAAAGAAGGAGTCTCTGCAAGATATGATAAAAGCAGCAAGGGAAAAAGAACAAGACTGTCAAGAAGACAGTGGGGAAAATTTGGAGAGACCATCAACAACAAGAGAAATTATCCTGGAAGTAGAACTGCAACAAGCAGAAAGGGACCTAATGGACCTTAAAGAAAAAAATGACTACTTGCAAAAACATTACACAGTGTCAGCAATTGATGAAAATGTTTTAAAGATGGAGACTGGCCTTCCAACAAAGGAAGTTTTTCACATTGTTGTTAATTATACATGCAGGTTCAAACAGGCCATCAATTACTTTGCTGGTTGGAAAGTTGAATCAATTACTTTTGAAGACCAAATATTTATTACCTTGATGAAAGTAAGACAAAATTATACAAACCTTCACCTTGCACAGTTATTTAATCGCAGTGTATCCACAATAGCAAATATTGTAACAACCTTCATTCATGTACTGCACTCAATTTTATTTAATGACCTCATGGCATCAATTCCAAGTAGGGATAAGAACAAGTTGTCTGCCCCATCATCTTTCAGTCAATTTGGTTCTTGTAGAGTTGTAATAGACTGTACAGATATTGAGATTGCCACACCTGGGCTAATGAGCCAGCAAAATGCTACCTATTCTAACTATAGGGGAATGCATTCCTTCAAGGTTATTGTGGGTGTAGCCCCAAATGGTGTTATTACTTATGTAAGTAAACTTTATCCAGGGTCGATATCCGACAAGGCAATTGTGCAGCAATCAGGATTGCTAAACCACCTAACTGCTGGAGATATGGTCCTGGCAGACAAGGGTTTTGTTATACAGGATCTTGTACCAAATGGTGTTTCTGTAAATATACCACCTTTTTTAAACAATGGTGCATTCACTGAGAGTGAAGCAAGGGCAACAAAGGCCATAGCAAAATGCAGAATTCATGTTGAGCGGGCAAATGCTAGGCTTAAGGACTTTAAGATCTTAAGTTTTATACCCTCATATTTGCGTTGTCATGCAGACATTCTATTTCAACTGTGTGCCTCACTAGTCAATTTACAGTTTCCTCTCATCAAGGAGGGATGTGAGGGTTATGAATTTGATTAATAATAAATATTTATTGTTGAAATGGAATTAAGTATTAACTAGGTAAAATACATTGGTTACTTGGAGTGAAATAAATCTGCAATCATTAGTGGATTTACATTATGTATATCTTCACCCACACAATGAGGGTTAACACTAACTTAAAAATAGTCTTCTGGCTGGTGTATATGGAGTGCACCCTTACACCCTCACCCACCCTTATGACACCCAATGAATAATCATGAATAAGTACACTTTAAGTGGGTCAGGTGTTTATATTACAAGTTAAATTTTAATTTTAAATTATCTACACTAAGGCAGTGAAAGATTCAGACCTTGAGGTAATGTCGGGAAAGGGGGGGGGGGGGAACTTTCAAAAATAAGTTTGTACAACAGGACTGCAGGACTTCCTCAGATTGTGCTCTTTTAGGGGTTCAATTTCAATTGCCTGACAAGCATTCCCAATCTTTTCTAATGGGATTACCCAAGGAAATACATAAAGCCCAAATTCTTTATAATATTATTATAGATGACAATCATATAAGGTTATAACTGTCCCTCAACAATCTTTGGGAAGAGGTGATCAAAATAAAACTGCATAAGCTTTGGAATGTTTTCACTCCAAGTTTCATCCCTCGCTATTTTTAAAGCTACCACATCTTTAGCTGTCCAGATAACAAAATAACAAAACTTCCGGCGAGAGAAGTACATCTCCCCTTGAATTTGATGCCAATAAACATGTTCTTTCTTCAAAGCATATTGGCCACCTTCAGTTTTCTCCAAGCAGAAATTGGGAGAGGTGTTGACTGCCTCTTCAATTGTCATGTTTCTTTCCGTGTAGGGACACTTTGCTTCCAAAACAGAATCTTCATCCACTAGGCCATCAGGGGAGGCACTAATAATTCCAGAAGCATCCAGCCATATTCCAGTTTCCAGGACAGTCTTTCCAGTTAACCTTGTAAATGCTCTGAGAGCTTCTGTTTCATTGTTTACCCCCCACTGTACTGCCTTAACTCGGGACAAATCATACTCCCCAAGGAGTCGTTTCAGAAGGGATGGAGTGACTCTTTTTGCCTGCAAAACAGAGCCAAAATTGCTTGCAGTCAGTCTTCCTCTTCTTGCAAGATGCCAGGTTGGGTTGTCTCGCTGGCCCACAGTCATTTCACTGACTAAGACGATATCCCTTTCGTCGACCTTGGCTTTACGCACCAAGCAATCCAGCTGTTGTTGGGACTCGCTGGTTTGAAGAAACTCGTCTGAATAAATAATTTCTTCAATTGTTGGAATGGGCAGTTTGGCTTCGGGTGCTGGTTCAGGGCTCATAAGCCAGCACAGACCAGTGAATCTACCATACTCTTTCAAGTCTTCATAGAGTGCAGACCGATCTAATGCATCAGGAGTTCTAGAGATCGCCACATACTTCTTTGGCAGGGGAAACATTTCTTCGACTGCCAGCAGTGACAGGGAGCTGTTTGACTTCCTCTTCCTCCATTGGCACTCGATGTCCGTGCGGCTGAGGTTGTGAATGCCGTGGATAAAAAGTGCAGCTGCGTGGCTGCATTTGAATTTACCCCTTGGACATTCACACTCCGTAGATTTTATGTCAAATTGCTCATTTAGGTATATCTAAAAGGGTTCAGATGAGAAGTACAACATAAGAAAACTAAGTCAACGTAACTTCTCTGATAGACGATCGTAGCTTTACGATTTTCGGACGAAAAAGGCCTACACGCTTTAATTGTTTCAAGGAGCCGTAGAAGTTGAAATAAATATAAACTGACTAACGCTGAATTGTGAAATTTAAGGAGAAAACAAGAGGATGCGTGCTGAATATCTACAAATATTACTTCGGCAACTGTTTAAAAACGATCGCTCTACTCACCGTGACTTTGTAGACCTTTTTTTTCATGCTTGCATGGACCTCTCCGCGTAGAACACCCTGTTGGTAACTGAATGACTCAATATGGTCCGATTTATAATGATTTTCTCCCCGCTCAATGGATTTTTTTTCTTCAAAGAAGAAAGAGATCAACGAAGCGATTGAAAGCGACGCCATTTTTCTCGCTGAGCGCGTTTGTTTAGAACAGAAAATTCTGCTTCCATGACAACGTGACGTCAAAGCTTTAGAACTCTATACAGCGTTAATTGGAGACCCCTACAAAAATTAAAAACCTAAGTTTTAGGACAAATTTACAGGTTAAAACTTTAAGGATATAAAATACCATACTGTTTCAAAATTTCTTTTCAAAAACTAATTATATAATTGATTCTTTTTCTACTGGAGTAATATAATTGCCTTTTACATTATCACATGTAGATCTTTTATGAAAATGTTCGACCTTTTCCGAAGCACTGAGTGTAAACCTAAATTCTTAGCGACAGCTACACTATACAATAAATTCTCAAACTGAAAAGTATTTATACTTTGCGTGAAAAATATATTATCAAAGCACCCGTCTTTTGGAATGTTTTGCAAAGACTTTGTGTAGCACTGGAAGCTAAAACGGAGTATTTGTCAAATTAAAAAATTGGGAAACGTAAAACTTTAAGCTACTTCTGAAAGATAACATCTCAGCATTCCAAGACGTTATACAGTGGAATCCCGTTACTATCACTACAACTACATCATAATATTGTGGTCGTATTCAAGGGATTCTTTAAAAAAAAGTAACAAGAAAATGACTGACTAAGCGTTTTCTTACCGTCTGGTCAAAAAACGTGCCTGTAGTAATGAGTTGATCGCACTGACGGAGTGGTCTTGAGGCGGGCTTTAACTGACATTAATGTTAGAGGGTACGCTTTTAAACTTATTTCCTAGTTGTATAATACCTGTGCTACACAATGTGCATGTTAAGATAACAAAGTTCTTCAAACGCATTTTTTCCTTCAGTTTTAAGAAGTTGCAACAGTTCATTGTTTCGTCAGGAGTTTCTTGAGTCATGTATCGCCACAGTGAAGTGGTCTAGCCTTGTTAACCTGTGAGAGAGAACAGTGTATGTAACAAATAAACCAGTGGTAGAAAATATAAGTTACAAGAAAGATTTGCCACTAACAACTGTACATATTTTGTATAAAGAAGATTTCATTTGAAGGGACGAATAACTTGTTGACAGTCCAAATTAAACCAAAACTTCTAAGCAATAATGACGAAAAAGATACTAGCCATCAGAACCGATACTGTTGACATAGGATTGGCACCAAATCTTTGATGCGGGGATTCGCTTGTAAAACGAGTGTTATCTCTACATCGTTGAATTTTGCTTCCAGTTCAAGAAAAACTATGAAAAATGCGGATAACAGGGTCCATTTGATCAAAGGGCAGATAGCGCTATCCACCGGTTAAATCACTATCCAGTGGATAACTGTTATTATGTTTGTATTTTCAAATGAGAATTACTATCAATATACGCGGCCAAATTGAAAACCGCCCTCTTGAAAACACGCGCTTTGCGGGCTGCAAATGACTCCTAGCGGGCCGTTAATGTATTAACGGCCCTGCAGCTGATTGGTTCTCGGTTCATCATCCGATGAATATTAACCAATCAGGTTACGTTTATTGACGCGGGAAAACCATTCAGGTGCGAACAGCTTGCGTAGTGAACGTTTGCCGTTTGGAAATTTCATTTAAAATGGAAGAACTCCCAAATTTTCAGCTTTTTTCTAGTCAAAACTCGGACTTAGACAACGAGCAACTGGATGAGATTGAGCAAAAAGCTCAAGCGAAAAACACCAAGAGAGCAACTGAGTGGGGAGTAAAAAAGTTCGAGAAATGGTGTGAGAAAAGAAAAATTACAGTGGATCTCAAAACAGTAAGTGCAACGGACTTGAGTGAAATTCTGCGAAAGTTATTCGCTGAAGTGAAAACAGAGAAAGGCCAAGCATTAACTCCAAGTGCATTGACTGGAATTAGAGCGCCCATTCATCGCCATCTAACCTGTGCTCCACTCAGCCGAAACATAAACATTTTGCAAGACAGCGAATTTATGTCTGCCAATAAAATGTTTGAAGCGAAGGCCAAGCTATTTACGAAAGAAAACAATGCGAAACCAAAACACAAATCATCCATTCAGTCAGGAGACATGCAGAAATTGAATCGATACTTCATGGAAGGGCAGAACACGGACGGCGTTTGGAAAGATGCGGAGAAGTTAGTTGAGTTTATTTAGTTTTCGTTGTAATTTCATTTTGTTCGCCGCGGAATGGCGGGAGCTTAGAGGACAGTCATTTGATTTTTGCTAATCATTGTCATTAATCTTTTTAAAACTAGATCATATTTGACTTTTATTGTAAACAGAAAGGATTTTTATTCGGCTCTTGTTTAGCTGATCGTATTGTGGCAACAACTTTTCATATCATAGTTTCATGCTACATCTCTGCTAAACATTTTTTTCTTATTAAATGAATTTGTACGATTTGGCCTTGTGTATTGATAATAATGATAATCGCATGACTTTTGTCGGTCATATAGTTTATTTGTGTCCCTCGCAGCATCATTTGCGCCCTTGCGCTTCGCGCTCGGGCGCAAATGATGCTACTCGGGCCACAAATAAACTATATGCCCTCCAAAAGTCATGTGATTGTCCTATTAAAGCAATCGTCTTCGTATATACAGAAATTACTTTAGACTTGTTTTCATATCTCTGATAAACTTTCCGAAACATTGGCTCCGAAAACTAAGCACCTCACATCTTTCACACAAATCTCTTTCCCATGACAAGATTTCTCCCGCGTATGAAATTTATACATTGCTTATAACAGTGGTATCAACTATTTCAAGAAACCCTCTACATTTGGCGACTGCGAAATGTCTTCTGTGGAATGAATTGGTACGGTATGTTCTGCACGCGATTGATTTAACTTGTCATCTACAGAACTTGTCTTTTAGTGTTTCGAATATTTTCGTTCAAAGGCCTTTAACGTCAATGTATTTTTTACATTCATCTTGAAAAAACCTTTTCATAAAATGTACAACACCTTTCGAGAAAAAAGGCCAAGAAAAACCTAGCCTTTGCTTTCCAAACGGCATGTGTTGAAATAACTCTTAACAATTCCGTTATATTGGACCCAAAGAGCAAACTACGCGACGAATGAAAGTCTTACCATCTATCAATCGCCACATTTTTTGAACAAGAGCTTCACACTGCTTCTCCCAGCTGAAAGTATCTTCGTAACTTGTTCGCAGTCTTTGAATCTCTTGCAGCCGCTCTGCTCGGTCTTTCAGACGGACGGCTTTGATTGCGTTGGCCCACTCTTTAGGCTCGGCTGACTCCACCACAAATGGCTTGCCTAATGGTAACGAACGCAGTGTATCTCCAAAACCCGAGTTTCCACTCACAAGAATGGGAAGACCAGCAGACAAGGCTTCCAGCGCAGTCAGTCCAAAACCCTCCGTCCTAGACGGCATGATGGCAAGGTCAGCTTCGCAAAACAACTCCTTCAATCTTTCCTTATTTTGCTCAAATTTCCTAACGACCAGTTGATTTCTTGAGATTCCACATTGTAGCAAGTTCTCTGCGACGTCCTCCTCTTTTCCATCTGGTGCCCCCACAAATATCAGACGGTACGAGCTGTCGTCCAGTTCAACTATTGCTTTAGCAGCAACGTCATATCCTTTGAGACTGAAGTCTTCTTGATCACCGCGGCCAAAAATCAGTACCCTAAACTTCTCGCTCTCGAAAGTGGCTTGCTTTATGACTGAAAATTCACTGAAAACACCTGGAGTCAGCTGAATTACATCTTGGCGTTCTTTGCACGATCGCAGGCAAGCAGAGTAGGCCTCCTTCAACTTGGGTCCAACAGCCACAACAGCATTGGCCAACTTGCACAGGTCTACTTCGGTTCTTTTCTTCTCTTCACCTTTCGAAATGGCCTCTGAATAATTCTTGTGCATTCCGAGTTCCTCGGGTGCAGTATGCACTACCTGGACCCACTTACAACTGTGCGACTCTCTAATGATCTGGGCTTGTTTACCAAGCTTCGCTCCATGACCCAGAACGACTTCAATGGCAAGGTCTCTTGGTGGGAAGCTCAACCATTCAAGGGAGTCGTAGCCCGGGCATCTCTCTGCTTCTCTAATGGCAATGTTGTGGCTTTTAGCGACCCTCCTTTCTTCTTCAGAGCAGGCAAACTGTGGGACTAATAGAGTGACTTCTACTTCCATGTGTTGTGCCAGCTGTAAGGCAAGCTCTCTGTTTATGGTTGACAAACCCCCCTTAGACGAACGCCACTCACTGGCTAAGAGAGTTACATTCAAAACTCCCTCTGACGTCCCTAGATTACGCTGTGGTGGCTCGCCCTGAGATTTCGCAGCTACAGTGGAAAAAAATACATCCTGCAAGAGAATGAAAACGTCTTAATAGGAATACAGCCAATTTTCTCGGTTTCTATTGTAAGCGGGCATGAGATAAACCTTTCCCGCAATGCAAGACTGCATCACTTTTTTAACTTGGTTTACTTGGGTGCGCGTTACGAAAACCACAATGAATACAAGGGAACAGTTAACTGTGGGAATTTCTCCGTTAGTTTTATTTCAAGCTTGTCAGATGTGAACAAAACAGGGGAATCCCATTACTGTTGATTGCGACCTAAACAGATCTTCAGTTCTTTGTATGAATAACCTTCGCATTCTTCCTTTTAAATGCCTCCCTATAGACATGAAGTTATGGTGACGACTGTTGCCTGATATAGGTAGATAATACTTTTTGCGTTTGTTTTGTATCAACCATGCTGAACTACGATGTCAACCACTGGTGTTATTACTCGTGAATACATTACTTTTTATTCATAAATTGTACCTGGCTTGTTCTTTGTGGGTACCACTTTTCCAGACCACGAACTGTTAGTACTTTGCCACTGACGCTTTTCATGCAGATCAAGCGTCCTCCTTGTTTTATTTCAAGGAGGTGCAAACAATCTTCGTGTGTGCACAAGGTTTGGCTGTGGTTTGCACACACTTGACGCCCCTGCAGACAGTAGGGGCATGCAACACAGAACTCGTACCGCAGATTACCAAGGTACTGAAACTGCTTCAACAAATCTTGTAAAGTGTCTTCCACAAACGATCGCACTCTTCTTGCTGTTTCTGGCGATGTCGAAACTGGAACTGCTTCCTCTTCAGTTCTTTGCTTGAGGGAAATCTTGATGAACTTCTTTTTGCAAATCAGAATCATATCATGTATTATTTCCCGACCAACAACAAACCAAGCTCCATCTCTGTACAGGTTTGGGGGCTGTACGGATCCAATCTTGGAACACCAAGATATCGATCTTGAAACAAACTGAGAGAAGAATCCATGCGGAACAAAACCATCCACAAAGTGAAGATACAACGGGCAAGGATCGGTGGGCGATGGCTCCAGCTTAGCAAGGTCTTCAGGTGGCGACTTAAGCTGAGCGGGTACAAAGTACTTCACATCACTTGGCGAAGCTGAGAACTTGGCGATCAAACCAAATCGCTCCATCATGTGTAAGATGTCTTCCTTGACAACCCCTTCCTGAATGAATTTGGAAAAAACACGATCGACAAGTTCCATGCTGAGGACACCGCTTGTTTCTACCTCCAGCCAGCACTTAGATTCTACGGGATCCTAACAGCAAACAAAACACACTTACGTTGCACAATTCCTTTTTGATGAAGCAAAGGGAGATTTGTGAAAACGAAGCTCAACATGTCACGAACATGTGACAAGAGAGAAACTGAGTTCGACGGCATTTGAAACCATTACCTCCCATATATCAGCTAAGTGCTATAACCATTGACCTATGGCGAAACTCACGACGAGCGAGGCCATAATTATAGTACAATTCTGAGGGATTATTTTTATCACCCTGCTGGACCTTGCGTTCTTTAAGTTGTCTCATGTCTGTTCACTAGCACTGGTAAAAGACCAAGAGAAAAAAAAAAAACGGAAATCGGCTCTCGTTTAAAGTTGTCACTAAGGTATGATGTACCTTTAGACTTCAGCCCGCATTTTACAGGTCTGCCTTTCATAATCCTCCTTAATCTTGCTCAATTGAACTATCCCGGCAGCTTTTTTGGGTTTCATCACGTCTAAGGTATTACTTTGAGCCTTACTTTCTTTGAGAGTAGTTTTAATTTATGGTAAATAGCTACTTTAATAACTCACACCGCTAATGCCCTTGCCTTCACACAGAGGAACAGACCTCATTTAGAAGCTGTCCCCAATAAAAATATACGTAAGTCCATATGACCAAGAGTTTGTTTGAGGAATACGCTAGGCGTTTCGTATAGAAGATAGGCTTTTTAAGTGCTAAGCATAGCGTCTTCGTACCGCTTTGTTGAAGGGTGGTATGGTTATCAGCATCTTGAATAGCTCAATTAACCATTGCGCCTTCAGTATGACTGTGCTGCGGTGCTTTACAATCACTCCAAGGTCGTGATAAAAATGCAACATGGCGTAGAACTGCTTTTTATCCTCGATAAAGCACACTTCTTTGGCATACGTTTGAAGTTGTTCCACATTCATGTGATAGACATTTTCAGCTACCAAAGCTTCAACGACCTTTTCGAAGTTGAACCACCTAAAGAACAATCATACAAAATAACTAAGAAGCTTAAAACAGTATTCTAAACATCTCCCCCTTAAAATTTAAAAAAAAAAAACAGTTAAACATAACGTCTGACAACAACATTGCCGATTTTCAGCTGGCACTTACTAGTGACTTATTTATTGCTAATTTACTTTATTCCTAGGTATTTAGTGATTTAGTGATTTATTGCACTTCCTTATTTACATTTTTCATTTTCCCCTTATTTTGTCTCCTTTCTGCCCCCCTCCAGCCCCCTGAAGCAATAATGCCAACCAACTTCTTTATATAAAATAATTAATACTATTTCATTTCACTCAACACGATCAGCTTTTAGTTATTCTGAGTGAATTTAACTAATTTTCTGTTTCAATTATCTTGTTTTTTGTAACCAAGAGTTTTTATAGTTTGGTAATAAAGTGTATATTGTATCGAAATCCCCTAACCGAAGAAAAAACATGACAATCCAAAACATGGGCTTCGAAGATTCCATGAAAGGGATAATTGATACTTCCCATGGGAAAATTATAGTAGAAAAGATTTTGGAAAATGCTATATATTATCAAGATGACATATAAATGGAAAATTCCCATCGAAAGATTTTAATGGATATTTTCCCTGTAAAATTCGAAAGAAAGTACATGAAAAATCCCCATGTAATACTTCATGAAAATTTTAAGATCAATCAAATGTAAGACATGGCTCGTCAAAAATCCTAGTTTCTCGATAAGAACGCGTATTTCGTCTTTAATAAATTTCTTTGGCGGGTATTCCTTGCTTCTCTCCACTTAAGTAGTCTAAATGAATAATCTCCTCGATATTTCAATGAATGCAGCGCAGTTGCACTTAAGTATATACGTTCCAAAACTTCTTTTCCAATGATAGTCTCATATTTTCTATATTAAATGTCGCTTCTCTAAGCCGGATAGAGTTGTAAATGAGCTCTTCTAGCATTTATTTGAGGTATAGTACTAGGTTAAGCTATAATGGTTAAATATATGGTTGTCCAAAATGATAAACAAAAACCCTTGCTAATAAACTCAAGGCTAAAAGAAATGCAGGAAAAACTAAATGTCGGGTCTACGTACAAGACCAAGTTTGAAATGAACGCCACTGCGTTTAACCGAGAAAATGCGGTAAGTACAAAGTAATGAAAAGATTGAGGGAAAATGGAAACACTAGTTGTGCTGATGTGACAAAAATGATGGCAGATGGACAGACAGACAAACCCTAAATATACTACACTACCGCCGTGTAGAACTACGAAGTGCACGAAAGGGCATAAATGAAATATATAAAAAGAAAGAGACATTCACAAGCAATTAAGTTGCAAAGAAACCCAAAAAAGTCTCAATGGGAGATCATAGAAATTAAATCCTTTTTACAGGCCTCTTGTGCAACTGCTGTTATTGCAATGGTGTGAAGATCTCTTTCTCTTGTCATATCACCTTACTTCACTGGTATCTTCTTCCCCATGTATGGCTCCTGTCTCAAAACATCTATGATTTTGGTTCGAAGAGCATGAATTCCATCATCACTAGCAACATCAGTGTCACTCCCCTGCCCTGAAAATTACAAATAGTAACAAGACACTCAACTGTATAGCACCCAAACAAAGTTACGCGTAACATTCACTCAGATCCTACGCGAATGGCAGTTGCTACAGAGAAGCTCTTATCACCTATGTCTTCTCTATACACGTTTGTGATTTGTGCTTATTTCCGCCACAATTCGAGAGCATGGCTCAGGAAAGATACTGTTAAACGTTTACAAACAATATACGCTACATGGTCCTTACAGCGAAGACCCAACCATGAACCTTTTGAGGTATCTTAGGCAGAGGATGTAAACAATGTAAATCTTTCCAAGGCTATCTTTATCGCAATATATACTCCCGATGTACTAAAACTGTTCCCTCCATACAAAACAACGTCAATTCTATGAAAGGCATGGCCAGTATTTGATAAAATCCTGCAGGTTTTACCAATTTGCTTTACTGATGGCTTTTATACATAAACCAAATGCAGACTTGAAACTATTTTAGCTAAAAGTCTTGTAGAACTTGTCTTTTCATAGTAAGCTGAATCAGTGGTCCAGCAAAAAAAAATGTTTACCTGAAAACCATTTCTTGATCTTGTGTAACCATGATTCATCGCCCAGCCCGGTGTTGTCAATGCTGAAGAATGGCCGGATAACATGCTTCTCGTATTCCTTACCAGAAATTGCCTGCTCTACTTTTGATGTCATAGCCTTGATATCCTCGAATGGTTTATCAGCATGTGTGCCGACAATGAACACTGGAGGTCGGAGATAGGACAGCATTACGTCAGAGTTGCCAGTCATCTCCTCTCTTGTTGGTCTGATACTGTGGATTGTTACCAGCCATGAGAGCAGATTCTCCAGATTTGTTTCGCTGTTTGGGTTTTCCAAAAATTTATCATGTGTTCCTTGTCGAACACAGGGCTGGGCTGGGGCGTTTAGTGGTTTGCTGAGGTTGTGCACCAGGATATACACTGCTCGTGATGACAGGAACACAGGGTGAGAAGCGTAGTACAGGTGCTGTCCGGCAAAATCCCACAAATCTACAGTGACTATGGGTTCTCTCTCGTCATCAGCCTTTTTAGCATCACCATGCACGCCATTAAGCATGTTGTTCAACCACCGATACGCATGTTTTAAGACGTCTTCTGTAGGTGAGGCTACATCCATCATCAATGTCGAATCTTTACCAGAACTTACATCGCTGTCACGGTCATCGGTGACGTCACCGACGGTATTTTTACCTACAGCTTGTACTCGCATTTCAATCTCTGGTGCGGCAATGGTTGAGTTCTCGAGATTGCCAACACTTTCAGGAACCTAAAATGGAGTTTTTAAAAGAGATAGAATTGTCGTCTTATTAGGACCTGGTTATTGCAGTATTTATATTTATATCTGAGAAATAGCGTAGGAGAGCTGAAAAAGTCCCCACAGGGACTCACTTTGCATAATAAATAAGTTAACCTTATCTATCTCAGGTATCTCAGTGGATAATTCAGTAGCTAAGTAGATAAGTAGCTATCAAAAAATTAAAACGACACTTAATGATTAATGTCTTGTCTCTTGGCCAGCCAGTGTCAGTGCTGTTATACACTGGTCACTCCTCATCCTCTTATACATGTACAGTGTAGCTGGTACTAGTGATCTTCAGCCGCCAAAATAAGACTTTTTGGGTAGCTTTCGCTATCTTTATCAATTAATCTTAAGCATACCATTTACTTTAAAACTAGAGTGGCCCCAGACTTAAACGTACAAACCTGATTCATGTCGGAGCTGTTTGTGCCCACCTCCATTGTTGATTCTTCTCTTGTCATGATCAGTCCTAGATCTGATTCCATTGCTTCATTGACTATCCAGTGATATTGTTTTTCAGCTAACATTCTTGATATGTCTTCAGAAAATTCCGCCAAACTTGGTTTATTCTCGCTAGTGGATTTCCACTTTTTTACTTGATCGACTGTAATCTCGCAGACAGAAGGATCAACTTCGATTCCCTCAGTGCTCTGTTCTTTAGGGTTAAATGGCAAACCTAAGAGAGACTTCTTCAAACTTGTTTTGCCTGCACGATCCTGGCCAACCAATAATACTCTACCACGGTTAACAGTTACAAATCCATCCTTCAGCGCTTTTTCATAGAGCAGCTTTGCAACATCTCCTTGCGTTTGTATTTCTACAGGAGCTGTAGGTGTAATTGTAAGAACATGCAGTGATTTTTCTTATTGCGAAGGCTGTATATTAGAAAGGAATTAACAAGGTGAAATTGGTTATTGTTGCATATTTTGATCACAGAGGTTTGAAAAAGTAAGTAACAAATAAGCACAATGTGCGATCATAATTGTGCCTCCTATTCGCCTCCACATTAGAATACATAAATAACAAATGGTCTATGAGCAAAAATTGTAAAATTCTAACACGGCTCCAAGGCTTAGCTGACTAAAAGAAAAGAAATAACAATGAGATTGAAATAAGAATAGGCAGTTTCTTTTGTTTTAGTCCCTTAAGGTTCGGCGGCATAATTTATTAGGATTGGCCCATTACCAATAAATTTAAGAAGTATGTAGTCAAGTCAGTTATGTTGCTTAACTGGCTATGCTTTATACTAACCTGTAATGTCTATTGACATCCTTTGCGGCTCCGAATCCCTTAGCATCACGAGATTTCCAATTTCTTCATATGTCAGGGGATTACCTGTCACGGACAGCTTCTTAAGATGGTCTAAATTAACGATATCTATACAGAGTCTTTTAATTTTGTTGTTCCTCAATTCTAGCTCTTCTAGTTTTTCCAGATTGTTCATATTTGTCGGTAGTGTTGAGAGTTGATTGTCATTCAAAAACAAGTGCGTCAGGTTGATCAGGGTGATAACAACTTCAGGAAACTGTGTTAGCTTGTTGTGGTTCAAATTCAGCTTTGTAAGGTTTGACAGACTTCTTGTACTACGTGGTAACTTTGCGAGCTCATTGTGTGAAAGGTTCATTATTTCCACCTCCGTCAGTTCTGTCGCAGTCTGTGGAATCCTTAACAATCTCCTCCCTTCCAGATTTAAAGCCTTGCTATCTTTACGAACTGTCTTCGTTAAAGTACGTTCGATCTCCAACTGGTCCGCTACAAAAAATAATAATCATTCCTCATTCAGTTGTTTTAGATAAAGGTTCCTTTTGTCGATTTAGGTCTCAGCTGTCTCTGATGTGCAGTATCAAAACTGCAAAGCCGAAACATGCGTTGTCAATTATGCCCCAGTACTATTTAAATCCTTACTGGACACAAGGAAACCATGTCAGCGGTTTAAGCTTAAGCAGCAGAATATTAAAAGCAATTGTGCGGCACATGCAATGTGGTGTTCGCCAAAGATATGGAACAGTTCATTGCCTATGTGTATTTCAGCGACCCAGGACAAGTATCAGACTTTACAATGCTTTTCACATCAGGGCCTTACAACAATGACTCCTCACCATCAATCCAAAGAATATCTGAAAGAATCGGAGAAATGGTAAGAACAAAGCAGTCTTAGAAAACTTTGTTGAGGTTAAGGACGCAGGATAAGGATACGTTTAACACTACACTTTTCGCCAACTTACAAAAGATCTGGAGCACAGACGTAAGTCAAGAGTGGTACAACTTTAAAAGTCACAAGCTAGGCTCTACTGACATTTTAAAATTTGGCTAGTGACATACCTTGCATACAGTGGCTGCGCCCGCAGTACGAGCGGCAGTCAAAAACAAGCTGCCCTTATAATAGTCTTTTTCTTCGCAGTTAACAAAAATAGACAGAATGCTAAAGTTGCTTTGGTCTCTTCTCATAACTTCACGCGAGCACTCTGAGTTTAAGGTATCAGTATAACCCACAATTGACCACTTTTCAAAAAAATCGTTTCTCGCTTTTTCAGATAGATCTTCTTGCGATCTTTCATTGAAAAAATTTCTATGAAAAAAGATTGATTCTACGCAGTTATAAACAAAAAACGTTTCTTTACATAATTACCTCTAACTGATAGTTGTCAACGGGTTGTCACGAGAAGTACGTTAAAAAGTTACGTGACAGATTGCTGCGTAGTACGATTGTCTAACGTTTGTGTTTGGTTGTCGACGAGCTGTTCTGAGAGTTCTCCATTTGTAGATTGTTAATTTGAACTTAAATATATGGTCGAAGAAACGCAAAAGATCGTGTCCATTTACAAGTGCGAAGAAATCACCACACAGCAAAATGCAGAAAAAGGCAGAAATGTTTCAAAAACAATCGATCAGAATTGGGCTGATGCGTTAGCTGGCTAGCGACAAAGGTTCCTGCTTCGAGCAGGAGAAGTTGCTTGCACTGGACGAGGAAAATATTGGGCATTCTCTGAGCAATACTTCGTTGGCGCTTTCGCCGTTCGAAGCGGTAACGATAACATCTCAACTCAATCGGTATCTCGTGGGTTTCCTTTACGTTGCTTACGAGTGCCCTCTTGCATTGCCTACGGCATCTCAAAACTAATACGTTTTACAGATCGAAAAGAAGAAACAGAACGAAAAATATTTTTTTACTAACCTGGGAGCACGAGCGGTGGAATTCAGATCTTGCAAAGGATATTTCCCGCCGGAAGCAACATTCGAGGGGTAACTCGAAAACACGGACCCCCGGTCGGCGGATCCCCACTACGGCCCGGGTCCGCGGACTACCCATGGACCGGTCCACGTACTTCCCCTACTGGCCCCCTCTACAGACCACCCCCCAAAATAGAATAAAAATAATAATTAATTACTATCCAACTGCAGCAAATAGCATCCAAAAAGCAGTACAAATATACAGCGATATTGTAGTTATTTGTACAGTTGAAAACCTGTTTGCCGTGCAGGTCGGCGCGCGCACGCAAAACTGTCACACTCTTCCTCTTTTCAGTGATAAATTTATTGACTACAGCAGTTGGATTATCAATCTCTTATTAGATGTTTTGGTGTGTAGTATCGCTTTATATTTTTACTCATTGTCTGTTAGATAACTCGTGCCGACGAAATTTCGAACGTTACATTGTGCAAATGTAACCG
Organism: Orbicella faveolata; assembly: GCF_042242905.1. Taxonomy (NCBI): domain Eukaryota; kingdom Metazoa; phylum Cnidaria; class Anthozoa; order Scleractinia; family Merulinidae; genus Orbicella; species Orbicella faveolata. The sequence goes on along the minus strand of NW_028301563.1, from coordinate 12,329,642 downwards.
ACTTCGGTTCAGGCTCGGGCGCAAGTTCTATCATTGCACGTTGCCTTTTCCTTTGGCCATGCAGTATATGAAAGACCGGAAAGCCTCCGGGAGCCTCGAAATTTGTGCTCTTTCCCCTCTCCCATTTTGTTTAGCCCATTCTCCCATGGGTTCGTGAACTCGTTCCAGGCTTCACAATTTGCTCAGCGAAATTACAGAAACAAACAAGCTTAAACAAGTTCAAAACACATCTTACATCTTCACCAGATTGAGCCACGAATTTTTGTCATCGGCATGTCACACTGAAAACAGCTTTTTAGCATTTTTTTTTTTCTTTTTTGGGCGGGGGGTGGTGGGGGGGGGGGGGGATGGGTGTAAAAAGTTCAAGGCTGTTACATTATTTTGGGGTGGTCGGTAGAGGGGGTAGTAGGGGTAGTCCGGTCCGTAGTGTAGTCCACGGACCCGGTCCGTAGGGGGTCCGCGGACGGGGGGTCAGTGGTTTCGGGTTACCCACATTTGATCCCGCTTTGTAATTGGACTCTCTTGTTTAAGTAAAATGAGCCTTCACTTTATCGATCAACGCGTCATTACTTTCACACGTTTGTGTAATTATCTCATTACACCGGAAGAGCGCCCTAAAGTATATTTTCCTTCGTATCCCGAAACAACAATTTCAGCAAGTGAAGCACACTTTTTGAGTTCGTTTTTGGCGAGTTTTAAACGTTTTTCGCTGAAATTTGGAGAGAATGTTGCCCGAAAATCAGGCAAAAAACAAACGGTGTTGGAGAATTTTTATTTTTTGCTTCTTTCAAAAGTTATAGCTATTTTAGTGAAGAAAACGTATGTTTTATCAACTTCAAAGTTTAACTGCGTGTCAAACCAAACCAGACAAGTAATCAAATTTCCCGACACCGTTTTTCAGAGAGAGGAAGAAAAGAAGACGTGGTGATATTCATCGCGTCCCCTCGCTCAAACCCGATCGAAAACGAACTTGATTAGTGAACCTCTGTACTTGGGGAAATAGAGCGCTATATTCGGAAAACCTTATTTTTTATTATCTTAATAAATATACTTTCGTAATCTACAATTCTTAAACTTTCAGAAAATATATACTTTACTGGGGTTTCCGTCAAGTGTCCGACCGTAAAGCGGCGCAAACGAATGATGGTCATTTGGGGTATACTGATACATTAATTTGACGAGGAGCAACATATTTTGCTCAAAATAGCACAACCAATATGCTACCTGGCGACACTCGGCGAGTGAAGAGCGAATCGCCGGACGCGCCAGGGGAAACTGATTTTCGGCGCTAAATTAAAATCTTGGAGACAAAATTTTTCATATTTTTCACTTGTTACAATCTGCTGTGGCTTTCGATGTTATAGTTTTCTTTATGGTAATATTCAACACTGTCTCTAGTGAGAAAAATTTCCAGACTTCAAAGCCTTTCCTGTTAACAAACATTGACATCGACAATAGTTTCCCCCGGCCCTACTGAATCCTGATTAGTCAATTCAAATTAACAAAATAAATCACTTTATTAACGTGTAAAAGTCTTTAGCACTACTGTGCCAATTAACGACACTGAAATGAATTAACAAATATTGTAAATTGAACAGAAACATGTCAAATATCCAAACTGGCGGAAGACTGAGCAGTTGGCTATTTACAAAGCGTGGAGGAGTTGAATCTGGGACCACCAAACACAAATCCATCTAGTGGCAGGGAGGAGATTTGAACTCGGGACCTACGCATTACAAAAAAGTGCCAACCTATTTCACGCCAACTTCACGTCCTGAACTAATAACAAATGAGCAGAAACAAGTTTTAACCGATTTGAAAGCGAATTTGTGTCCAGACTGACTATTAAGGAAGTGTCTCAACAATAAAACAAACTCAGACAGTCACAGGAGAGGGCACTGAGGTTTGCGGTGCTTCCTTATGTTAAGGGTGCATCTGATCGTTTGGGTTTCGTCCTCCAAAAATTTCACATTTGACTGTCTTATAGACCGCTAAGAGCATTACCTCATAAAACGCCCAAGGACCGACCAACGATCAACCAAGTCCTAGGGATCGTATACAAAGTGAGGTGCTATAACTGTTTCTTCGCCTAGATTATGGAGAATACTCGTAAGCGCTCGTGGAGCTCGCAAGGAGCAAAACATGCGAGCAACAGCGAATCAGCAAATAAACAACTGAGTCCAGGGATAAACAACTGATAGATGCCCGGGTCTTCGAACGAGGTGTGACCAAATACCACAAGAGGAGTTACGTATAGGAGTTAGGGCCACGATGACGTTAACGAGGGTAAAACGTTCCCTCGCGCTTACGCATCTCTAATTCAAATTAAAAACGACAGCACACAGGTTTGTAGCACAAGCAGTAACGAACCTTTTAACATTGTAGCCATGATGAAGGTGAACAGAAGTTACCAAAAATTTAGTAAAACAAAACCAGATCGTTTTATAACTCACCTACTGTTAAGAACAACTTTTCCACATTCTCACCGGTTAATGCTGACACTTCCATAAATAGATCCACATCATTGTCATGTGCACAAGACTGACCATCCTACACAGTCAAATTCAAGAAACAAAACCCTGTTCAATGAGCTGAACCTGTAGTTTCAGTAGCCTAGGAGGGAAACTGGATTTACACAGGTACACTGTACACAGATAACCATAGGGCACCGTTTGTAATGATCAATTATTTATTCTACTTTTGGTCGTTTATTTTTTCGTGATAACTTGGTTTATTTATGATTATTCATTACTGACCACCCACTCACAAACAGGTAACGAATCCTGCAATCTGATTGGTTTTCAGCGCGGTCCGGATTTTTCTAAATCTCTACCCACGGTCTTAAACTTTTGTCTTCCACTTTACAAGATAAGGAAAAATAAATAAGTTATTTAACGGCTTACAGTCGGTCCGTATGGTGAAAATCTGTGACCTCGGCCTTGAAAATGCTGCCCCACGCCGAAAATGCTGTCCTTTGCTACTTGAATAACGATCAATAGATTATAAGAAAAAACTCTTCCCTGATGATGGTGTATCAGTTCTTCAACAGATATGGCTTCTCTAATTGCTCTTGTAACGGCTGTACACAACCTCGCATTCTGACCTGATCCGTACGCCATATTTACTCAACCGCGGAGATCAAACTCTACGCAAACACTAAGCGCCTTCTCTATGTTACAATACTGCTGGGCGACATTTGAGCCCATCGAGTTGACACTAAGGTTATTTCAAATAACCAATTTCATAAAATTGAATTTGGCTATTTGAAATAATAGCGTTAACATCGTTCAAAACGTAAAAAGGACAGGCCAAAGGGTTTTTAGTTGTAAGATGCCCAAAAAAAAGGTTCAGGGGATACGATGGTAAAAGTTTCAACACTGAAACGAAATAATGGTTTAATTCGTCAAATAAATATCCGAGTAACGACCTCAGTAACGCCACAATGGTGTTATCTAATAGCGGAGCTTCAGCGCGCGAAGCGCGCCAGCGAAGCACCATGGGTAAGCAAAATTGGTAACCCATCAAACCGAGAAAATTTGGTTATGACGTCAGCGTACGAGCGAGCGAGCGAACGCCGTCCGTACAGACTCTGGGGGAGGGGGAGGGGCGTCTCGCGGTAGCCCTCACAGGGAAGCTAGGGAATGCCATCTGTTCTGGGCGGGATTTTTCAGAAACGTCAGGGGAAAAAAAAAAACTTATTTCTATTTGTTATGTTAACAAACGATCGGAGGGGTTGATCTAACGTTTTCAAGATAGGGTTTAACTGAAGCAGAACGTGAAAGAGAACGGCAGAGAGCAAGGATTGACAGCCAAAGAAGTGGTGAAGAAGATCGCGAAAGAGCGGGCCAGGACTAGAAAGGAGGCGAGGTAGTACTGAACAGTGCTGTGAATTAGATCGAGTTAGGGCTAGAGAAAGGATATGAAATCATACCGAACAATGCCGTAGGGCAGAGCGAACGACGGCTATAGAAAAGAGCTGGAATACCCGAAAAACTTACTCAGAAGACTACACAACTTCGCGCGTCGAGATGTGCAGCCGTGCAAGAAGTCACATGATTTCATCAGGTGATCAACAAGAGAAATCAAACGTGTTTCTTGTGTTTAGAGGAAAAAACACAGCGGGAAAAGAGTAGTTGATTCGTTGATCTATCGAAAAGATTAGTTCAGTTCAGTCTTCGCAACTTTTGCTGGAAGTTTCTTCCTATAGGATTCAAACTGAAGTGAACTGCCAAATTGTGGTAAGCGACTGTTTTACATAGAAACTTTCGCGTTTTCCATAAAAATTATGTAGTTGCTTCGGCGAGATAAGCTTAGAAGTTAAGCTTATATTTTCAATAGGAGTTTTAAAGTCTCCCTGATTATCTGATTTGGAACCATACTGGAAGAAATTTGATAAATTTCAAACAATAAGACTAGAGTCGTTGTTGAATATAAAGTTGCATACTGTAAACAAACAAGCTTAGTTTTCTGTTGTTTTTCGCCGTATACCGATAACCTCACGTCTAAAAGTAATAGAACTGTATTTGTAAATACTGCCAGCCGAGTTTTGAAGTTTTCTTTGTTTTAGTAAGGACAGCCGCTTTGTAGACTGCTATAATTTCTTCTTCTGTTTACCTTGGGAAGAAGGAAAACCATCGATTTGCTACCCTTGACAGCTTTTGACGCTCGTATGTTGTCATGCATACTGCGTTTACAAATTATGGAGACTTCCTCGTTTTGTTTGGTTAATTTATTGGGTTTAGTGAAATGTTTGGCTGAATTTCTTTTAAGGTTATTGGTAAAAGCCTGGTTAAGCCACGGCCGAAAAAAGGACTGCGAAGCCGTCGGCGAAAATAATATTCAAATTACGCTTTGGCGCGAATAATTATTAAACTTGAACACCGCAAGTCTTTGAGATTTTGGACGTTTTCTGGCTTCTAAATGCATTTGTTGGCTTTAACTGGAATGATAATAAATTTTAAAGAATTTCTGTAACATTTCTGGTATCCTTCGTTTGATTCAGGTGTAGTGATACCCATATTGTGTTTATGTAGTTTTCCTCGGTTTTGTTGTTGTTGTTGTTGTTGAAATGTCGAGTGGATGATTAGTATTACATTAGGCTTGCTGGTGCAGCAAGTATGGAATATAATTTTCTGAAATAGTAAATCCATACACTCTTCTGAAACGTGGTAAATTGCTAACAGCACCTCCATATTCCCCTTTTGCACATGAACATGAACTATTTTTTCTACATCAATCAGTGACCCTACATGCAGAGAAAGCTCTACACGGAGACGATTCCAATGGTGCCACTGCATTTGGGGATACATGGTCCCTATTTTTCAATTTTTTGGGGGCTTTTCGTGTTCAACTTTGGTGCATGTAGGATATATTTTTTATCCATTTAGCTGTAATTTTACTGATTTCTTAATTAAACATATCTTGGATTTGGTTGACCAAATGCACATATGCATCAAAACCTCCGAGTGTGTTCAATTGTCTACATGTAGTGAAGGCAAAATATGTGTAGATGGTATAACTTACTTATAGCTTACTGATTAATTTTTGACATAATTTAATTACAAAATTATATATTTGATGGGGTCACCCAGTAGTTAACAGTCCCTGTAGTCCACAATCTTCATGGAGAAAAAAAAACACATCAATTATTGAGGTTGAATTATAAAATTATTAATGGTAGCCCACATGTAAGTATTCATCCACAAAGTGTTATTTTTACCATTAATGCCAGGGGAAGTTTTTCATTGTGAATGTTGCAATGTTGCAGTGGATCTCATTATATTCCTGTATGCTGTTCTTAATACTGTACAGCTGTCATACCTTTAACCGTATCTTTTTACAGTCACTTTTGGGAAGTGTCTTAAGGCTATGTAGAATTCCAGTATTTTTTAAAAGGTAGACAGTATTAATAGCATATTTTATGAAAAAAAAAATGAACTATTGATGGATGTACAGCATGAAGGCAAATAGCAATGCACAATTATGTTACAAAATACATGTACAAATTCATGCCACCACTGAGTCAATTGTAAACATTGTAATATTTAGATTTAGCCAAGCCTAAAAGTGGAGCTCCTGGGCCAGGTTGCTCAAAGTCCGAGTAAGCTAACCCAGGATTTCGATGTGAGTTTTGTAACTTTGAGGTTTTTTTTCTGTTTATAATGTCTGGCCTTCTGTTTTGAGTTTCAATAATCTCAAACTACATAAAACATAAGTAGTGAAAAACATTAGTATACCTTCTGAACAACCCGGCCCTGATCAAGAAGTTAACCTAGCTTGAGCCCACGATCCAATAGAAAACCAGTACTTTGTCAGCGGTCAACTTTTTAAAAAACAGGTGACCTTGATGAGCTCTTAACCTGAGCCCGTGATATGGTCACATAATACTGGTTAGCAGATACCTTGTTTTGACAGCTGTCAATTGACCATGACATGGATGTCCAATATCATACATGTATGATTAAACTATGGCCGCCATGTTCCGCGGCGTCGGCTTTGTTAGGCGCACCTGCCATGATCCACACTGCTAGACATGTTGACCATGAAAAAATAGTTCTATGGTTTTCTATTTGTATGCGTGCATGTGGTTCTGTTTCTATAGTTATGGGACTCCGCTTGGTGGCGGCCCCTGGGAGCTCTGCTATAAAGCTGGCTGTGTCATATACTGTTTCACATAAAATGGAAAGAAGCAATAAGTTCATGGTTTAAGGTTACTGTATACCTTGAGAGGTGTTTCGCATCCAAGAGAAGTAGTGCTCCCCTTTCACACTGTACTGTAGCTACCTAAACCCCTATATCAAATTAAAGCTTATAGAGTTGGTTATCAAATGAGACCAAGAATTTTGAAATAAAATGAATTATCCAGTTATCCAGGCCCCCTAAGGGGAGTGTCCAAATCACCTTTAGAAAGCTACAGGTCAGTGCAATTTTTTTGCTAATTTAATATGTTACTCAGATTCTAGACCCAAAGTGCTTAAACATTACGATATGTCTGCATTTTGCCATATTCAATTTCAGTGAACATAAAAGCTACAGAACAATTTTGAAATAGGATTAAAAAAATATATGAAGTGATTGTACAAAAATCACTCTTGGGAAAAAAAAAATTCAAAATAAAATATCCCCTGACATGTTTTTGTTGTTTACATGTCAATTAGCTACATCGCTTAGATGCAGGCACATGGTAACCCTAAAGACACAGCATTTACGACAGAGTGATTCTAAACTATATCCTTATTCTAGATCTAGACTACACAATTATATCATGGTCACTGAAGACTGCATAACCTTCATGATCTAAAGGCAAGGACAAGATCAGATCTACTGACTTTTTCAAAAAGAGGAAGCTTGGGATTGCATAACCCCAGATATGCATGTTTGCCAAGATGACTTGACATCCCAATTTGTTTATATTTTGTTTTTGTTTTTTTTTTAACCAGCACATTCAATGCAGACTGAGGACAACAAAAGAAAAGCCACTAACTGGAATGCAAACAGTTTTAAGACCTAAATGGAAGATCAAGATGTTTATAATTATTTGGACCAGGACAATAAACATAAACTGAGAAGAACGTTGAAGCCACTAGATGGAATGCAAACAATTCATAGACACTGCAAAAGTGTTACTCTTTTCTTTTCAGTCCAGACTGAAGTGTCATCATGTTCAAGATCATATATTTCATGAAAAGGTTGCAAGGATCATATTTAAAATAATTTTCCTAATAGGCCTATTGCAATAGTGGATGACGTCACCCCAGCAAAGACAGGAAGATCTTCCAGTGTCATCTGTTGATTGCAATTATACAAAGTAAGTAAGAGAGACATGCTAATTAAACTTTGACAATCCTACCTGCAAGACAACTCAGAAGACTTGCATGAACTCTTCAGATCACATGAAATACATCAAATGAATGGTTCTTGATCCTTCTCAAACAGTACTCAACAATCAATGACACAAGATGCAACTATGGTACTGACAAACATGATGCCTGTGCTAACCTTTCATGAAAGCATATACATTGCTGATGAAAACTTTAAATAAGCATAAAAGCAAATGACTTTTAATTAATTAAATTAGGAAAAAAGTAGACAGAGTTCTAGAGCTGGTATTCTTGGTTTGCACTGTCACACAAAAATTAATTTGAATTGACCATTCAGTGGATAAATTCAAGACATTGTGATATTATAGGAGATAAATAAAGAAGACACCTTTCCAAGTTTTAGCTCTACAGGCTGTGCATCTTCCCAAGCTTCAGATATTTGTTGAAATATTTTGCGCAAATTTACAGAGCCCAGTATGAAACTGCCATGTTGGTGTACCTCCACTGTACACCAACATTGCAGCAGGCAAATGTTGTAAACATCTGGAAGTTACTTTGGATATCTAGGTGGCTGATTAACTGAACTGAACAAGCAAACATCTAAATATTAAGCACTTTTCCTAATACTTTAACTTCTAAAAAGGCTAAAAGCCACGAGATAAGTAAATATTTTTTGACAAATGCTTTCGTAGCGTCATGTTACGCACCACCATAACTCTGAAATTCAAAATGTGCTTGTTTCCAGACAAAGTAAGTTATTAAGGTGAAAAGTTGTTAAAAGATATAAATTTACACCCCTCTTATGCCTGATGAGGATAAAAACTTTAACTGGTGACTCTTTAGTTTTGGATTTTAGAAAATGATCATGTCACGTGCAAATGAAAATTATCCTTGAGGTCAGATTGGGTAAGATTTGAGTCCTAGGTTGAATGGTTTTTTTAGCATGAACATCTCAATATCGATTTTATTTCAAACAAATTAGAACCTAGAAGTTCACTAAATAGCTTAATTATTTAAGTACCTGTATTACCTGTAAGGCTTATAAGTTAAGGGAAAACAGCAAGTTCAACTCCTTCTACATGTACATGAGGGAGTTGTTTGACTCAAGAAAATAGCTTTTAGCTTCTGAACTTATTAGCTTGCAAAGAAAGTCATGTCTGATAGGACAAAGCCTAGCAGTTCCTTGGGAAATTCTTTGAAGAAATTCAAACTACAGAAGTACTGTGAGAGATTAAATTTTTGGGGGCTAGCGAGAATGACTTTTAGACAAGTACATCATAGTTACAGCTTACTGAGAGGATAGGCCAAAAAATTGGTTTTCATTTCTCCACACCCTGCTTATACTTAGTTATACTTTGCGAGATGGTGCAAACCGTTCCAGCAGAAGTGAAGAGCACTAATTGTATCTTCAAGTTAGATACAAAAATCTCCAACTTTACACAAGGGTACACTTATCTATTAACTTTTGATATTTTTGGGGGAGATATGGTAGAGATTTAGGAACTGAGTAAACAAAGGATATAATGATTAATTATAATGCTGTCTTTCTGCTTAAGGAGGCAATAAGAATGTCACCAAGCACAGGAGACAGTTTTGTTACATGATCAAAATTTCCATTACATTGAAAATGCATGCTCTTTTGTCAATGATCAAATCTACAGGTGGATATACACAACTTCTCCCACTTCATATGAATGTCCTAAATATAATGGGTGACACCTCAGAATGTCTGAAAAATTAACTACCCTGAAAATTGATGCTTGAAGTACAAACAGCCCTATGCATTTTAAGCTTGCTTGCCAATAGGAGAGGAGTGATGTGAGTAAACAATTGAAAATCTTTTCTGTTGTACTTTCTGGTTGTGACTCCTGCAAGTCAAAACTACATAAGACAGAAATACCACTAACAGCTTACTTGTTAGGGGTTCAAGCAAAGTTTCCCAATAATGTATTCTTAAAATGCAGGAAACACTATTTTTTAAAGAAATACTTATTACAGTCAAACTCACAAAACCGTGAACACCTAAAATATGCCTGGAATGTTTATTGTGTAATAACCAATCACAAGTGAGATCTCAAACCACATAAACCACAGAAGAGGGATGTATTGCATAGGCCATGGAACTATAAATTCACGTATAGTTTTGGTTTTCGCTTTGTCCCAGGATAAACACTCTGTCTTTATATATTACTGAAAGTCCGCATAATTGCTATCCTTTTGTATCAAGAACCACATCCAGTATTTTAATAGTTTGTGGGATTTTGAAAAACAAGAATCGCCCGACGCTTACAGTTACTCAAGTAAAGCGATGGTTAATTTGACACAGCTATAAATAGGGATGAATAAAAATTTAAAATTTTGGTGGTTTCGCTAACTTTGGTATCATCTTTGGTTAAACTAGCAACTCAGTTTGCTCTCCAACAACTGCAAAGGTACCATGCACTTCAATTGTACAATTTTATAACAGTGGTTGGCCTTTTTAGGGACAACACATTATAGTACATTGGCCAAAATACAAATAGTCCAAAAACGAAGAACAGTCTAGAAAGTAAATTTAACAAAGCCTGCAATGATTACAGAATGATTAAGCCTCATTATTGTTTTAGTCAAGCAACACATACTTAGTATAAGCTTTTGCTGACAAGGATAGTACAAATCTGGAATGATATTCCCACAACTCTGGTTACCGTTGTACTATCTAGTGAAACCACAACCTGCATGCCTCTTGTATGATTTGTTTGTCAAATAGAACCAATAAATTGTATCCATTTTAGCATTCTGCAAACAGAATATAAATGGACATAAATAAATAAACAAATCAATTATTCAAAATTATTCCATTAAATTACTGTAACTAACATAATAGCCACCTAATTTGTTATAAACTACAACTCGATTCTAACCTGGGACCTACAGAAATTTGATTACCTATGATATTTTGAACTTTAACACCCAACATTTAAGTACATTGTATAAGGGAGTAGACTCTTTTTCCTTTATGTTCTAAAGATACTAATTTATGCACTGCATCATTTACTCTGTACTGATGATACTGCTTACAAAATTCCAACAGTTTAGCTGTTCTATATATTTAAATGATTCTGTGGTTATTTTATGAAAGGGCCTGTACGGTCGAATATTCCTTGATGGCCTATGTAATTTAGTAATGAACAAAGATGTTCCGATTTCACTTCCACTTTGCTGGCAATCAAATTGAAAATCGTCAGTGTAAAACGCAGACTGTGGACTGCAAACCGGGGTAAAATGCAGACTGAGAGTAAAATGCAGACTGCAGACTAGACTTCATAAGTACATATCGTTTTATAATAATAGTATCAGGCGCTGGTCTTAAACATGATTATTCAGGCTAATTGCAGTGAAAGACTGTGCTCCGGTCAGCTGACTCGCGCTCCGGTTAGACTGAATATCACTCCAGTTGGCCTGGATATCACTTAGGTTAGCCTCCGGTTACCCTGTTTTCGCTTAGGACTCAATGGTCAGTCTACATTTTAGTCTGTAGTTTGCAGTCCGCAGTCTGCGTTTTACACTGACCGAATCAAAAATTTAGTGTAAAATAAGCCTACTTACACTGTAACATTGTAATCAACCCTAAAGCCTACCACTATCAACAATGAAAAATATCAGATGGCTTACCTCTTAATCTTTTCAAGGAAGTATCTATTCTTGTGTCAACATTTCATGGCGTTCAACTTCAAATTTTTCTGTTGCGGATCTTGTTAGACCTTTCGTGAACACGTTGCTTATGATCTGACATGTTTATAACTGAGCGTTAATATTTCCGATACCTAATAAAGAGGAAAAATCACTTGAAACCTAAAAACTCTGATCAAAATGGTTAAAGTGCCACTGAAACGAAATTTTTGTATGTGAGATTTTTGCTTAGTAATAAAGTTTCAACCTTACTTGGAAACACTGCAAACTTTTTTTTCGCATGCGGTAAGCAAAAACTGCTTTTTCAGCCGTTCGAAGTTGGCTGGTTAAGCCCAAAATTGGCGGCCATTTTGGCGCGGCCAAAACAGCCTAGTGACGTCACTGGTTGTATTACTCTCATGCTGCGCTGAAAATTTAGAGTGATTATGGGAGGAGAGATTACTGTTCGAAGCCCCCCAAAAAACATCTTAAGGACATCTCAGAGCTGTAAAGCAGATAATCACAGTAGCCTTAGACATGAAGAGGTCGAGAGTCGATCCTGGGGCTTTCCAGTCTATTTAATTGGATATTTGCAGGATATTTTATGTAAGCAAGCAAACGAGTGGGAGTTCTTAGATCGCAAAATGATCGGGACTCTTGGTGAAATGCCAGCACTCAATTAAACAATATCTACACTCATAAAGTAAAAAAGAAAAGACATGAAAACAAGAGAAAGCGGCTTTTGAAAATATTATCCGGACTGCTGCTGCACGAATCGCAGCAACAACGCTTAGAGTTTTCGAGTTGCTTCGCTTCGAGGAAACCGGACGCTTTGTGAGTTTCACGGCGGACGAGATTGTGCCACAGTGACCTTTAGTCCAGTTGTATCTGCTACATCCTACAAGTTATCACAACAGCAACAACCTAAGAAACCCTCTTCTTTTACATGAGGGAGCGAATTTAAACTATAAAGGTAAACTAAGCTGCCATGACCCTACAGGTATGTTTTCAGGAAACGAGAGAAAGCGTGACAATGTCGGCGGCGAAAGGTCATATATGCAAATCAGTTCAAATTCTGTTTAATGAACCTTCGAAAGGAGTGTAAACTAGTGACGTTTTAACGAACTGTTTTGAACTTGGATATTATTAAATGAAGATCATAGACATAAGTATGTGCTAAAGAACTCAAAGTAATCCATCGGCCGTGAAATATTGCAATTGGGAGATACGTGTAAAAGAGAAGCGAAATTCCCGCTTTGTTTACACTGATACGTATGCGGCGATAAAGCAAACTCTGCTGCGGATCACAATTTTCAAAGATACATTTTGTCTACCACAAGAACTCTCACTTATTAGTATCATAAAAAGATGCCCTCAGTGTGCAAAGAAGTACTCGACTCAAAGCTTGTGGACCGTTTATAACTTCGTGATTGTGCGGATGGCTGATGCGCTTACGACTTTTAATGCAATAAAGTTGCCGAGGATATATTCGAACCTTGTTAATAGACCTTAGATAAACGCGAGAATCCAAATTTCAGAACCAGGCTGAAAACAGACGACGAAATATGGTGTTTAGGCTTCAGGACGTGATATAAAAGTTGCCACACTCGTCTTCGAAATCTCCAATCGAGTACTCAAGATGTTCGAAAAGTATACTGAGCTGTTATAATCTGTAGCATTTATTCTGGTGAATCTACACTCTCTGGCGCCCTCCAACGTTTATGATATGTATTTCCTGTCAAGGCTGGACAGAAATTATAAGGTAGAAAACTAGTAGGTATCGACAATATGAAGCCGAATAAACTTGAATAACTCAAGTGAAAACAAGAGAGAATCTATAGCGCTTCTTGCGTGAATACAACCAGTGACGTCACAAGGTCCTTAAACTCGGTTCCAGAGCCCGGACACAGTTTTGCTCCAAAAAGTCGATTTCAACATCTAAAAAAAGCACTTTCCGTTAGGATTTGGCAGAAATAAAGTTCACCATTACTTTTAGCACGTTTGAAACTATAGATTGGGATAATAAAAGAGAGTACGAAAATTTCGTTTCAGTGGCACTTTAAATCCGACGTGTTTTGCAGGGTTATATACTTGCCACGAGCGGCGAATTAATGTCTTGTTCCCAGTGTTCCTCGGCCCCTCTCGAAAGGGGAAAATCCGCTGAGTGCAGGCGCAGGGCTACGTGAACGGCGACCCAACAAGGGACGATTTGTGCAACGAACGTTCGAAGAGATCTAGATAGAAAAAAGTCGTGGGGGAGGGGGAAGGGGTGGCCTCTTAAGTTCCCCTGAAATCTGCCCATGAATTAAGGCTCAATTTTCGTTTTCCTTATCACATCACCTAGACTGCGAGCAGTCTCTCTCTTCGAAAATCCATGGGGAAGAACGCAAAACAAGTAAGCGCGCGAGCGTGACTCATGACTGTGAGCGTGACGTGCGAGCAACGATGCCGAGAGCCGCTAGTAGCGCGGACAACGGAAGACGGCTGCTAGCGGCTCGCGGCATTGCCATTCGTCGCTCGCACGTCACGCTCACAGTCACGCTCGCACGCTTACTTGTTTTGCGTTCTTTCCCACGGTTTTCGGTATAGCATGCGTGGGGCCGCACATACGAGGAATGTGTTCAATACAGAAAAACCCTTTCTCTGTTCTTCTCACACGTTGATTTATTTGGTGCATACAATTCAGCCCAATAGCCCTTTAAGTTTAATGCTTAGCTTTTTTTATTTGCGTTACAATGTAATCCAACGCGGATGCCATGCAAGTTGGATTATAAACAATTTATTGGCTGAGGTTTTTGTGATATCCGGAATAATCAAGGTGGAGGTAACTGAAGCTGATAACACTAACCGAGCCCTTGATTATTTCGGATATCACAAAAACGGAATCTAATAATTGTTTTCTTATACATTGATTTAAAGAAAATAACGACAAACGCATTATCGCACCGAACACAGTTTATTTTCGACAAGCCATGTTCTTACTTCGCTGTCCGTGAACTTGACGTTACTCTTGAAAATCATGCATGGCGCGCGCAACCTACAGATTATTCACTGATCTGCTAGCAGATTAGTGAATAATCTGTAGGTTGCGCTGTTTCCCAGAATTAACTGTAGTTTTTTTTTTTAGCCAATGAGAAGACAGATGGTGACTACAATGTATAATGATTTTAACTATTAACAACATCCAATTAAAATTCTGAGGAGCTCCGCTTTTAGGCCTGGCTAAATCTATATATTATTTAATATAAGCAACACAAAACTGGTTCTGACAAATAACCAAATAACGCAAGATTGGTTTTATCAAATAACTAAATAACGCAACATTGGTTTTATCAAAAAACGAAGCCATATAAGAATGGTTTTATGACAAACCAATACATAGATGAATCGTTTTATGAAATAACCAAATGTTGTACGTTGGGTTTTAACAAATAACCAATTGTAGTAAAACCTTTTTTGTGTGTGTGAAAAGGGACGGTCAGTAGTGAATTATGATAAAAAAAAAAAAAACCAACACTAATTTTTTAAAAAAACCAACGGATAAACACTGAGATCAATCGAAAAACGACCGAAAAGTAAAATAAATGAAAAATTTACAAACGGTGCCTCATAGATAACTGGAAGTGAGCAAAATAAAACTCTGAGCAACGTCTAGCAAGTCATAGAATTTATTGTGTGGAAGACCAAGAGGTGCGTGATGAAGATGAGAACTCTGTGACTATATTTGCCGTGGCAGATCGCAGGTAGAAATCCTGTAATGGAACTTGATACCGATTAGCTAGGAAACTTATTAGATTAAAAAAAATCAGACCGATGTAATGCAATGTATGTGCAAATTAATATAACGGATTTCCTCAAGAACTTGTATCCCTACGGTGTGACAGAATTGGATTTCATAATATAACTGCAGATTTTACACCTGACGTAAAGCTATGGCTACAAACACAAGTTACCTCAAACGTCACCTTCCTGTCGCTAACAAGATCTGCTTTGTTTCCTGCAAGTGCTTTGAAAATATTTGGACTGAACTTCCTCCGACATTGGTCAAGGCATTCCCTTGCAATTCGAAGTGAATCTTGCTGTGTTATGTCATACACAATAATAACAGCATCCGCACTGATCAAGTCACGACCATAGCCAAATCTTCTAATGCCAGAAGTGTCTCTTATTACAAGGTACACTGCTCTGTCATGATCGAGATAAACTGCCCTTGACCAAATGCCATCTAGAAACAGTTAAATTAAAGTGGAAAAGATCTAATAAGTCAATATTAATTCAACTCGTTATATAAAATATGGTGGGGTCAGAATATCTCATTAGTCGAGCTCCGAAGATATACTGAAGGAATATCGGCTCAAGATCGCGACAGTACAGACCGAGCGCAGTGAGGTCCATACAAAAAAATTAAAGACCGATATTTTCCTAGTATGGTACCAAGCAAACTTGGTTAATAAACGATTTACTAAAAATGTCATAATTACTTGGGCTTCCGTAGGAAAGCCCGAGTCTTAAAATGCTAGCGTTTTGGTCGCCAAAAGGGGGGTCATGGTCCCAGGCGTTCCATGCGTAGACCATGGAAACTGGGGACGAGAAAGGTGAGATTGCTCGTTCTTCGTGACAGAATGCGGTGTTTTGCGAAGAAAGTTTTGGCAAGAATCGCGCCCTATACATTCATTTCACCTACATAGATGTCGATCGTTTTCAGAAAGGGTCGGTCCACGGATTATACCGCTTGAAAACCAGCCAGGTAAGCAAAGTTCACGCTCGAAACGTTCTCGTGAGATAACAACTGAGCCGATTGCGGTATGAGTTCAATCTACGAAACACTGGCAAAAAATAGGTAGTCAATGACGGTATGTGGCTACTCAGTGCTGCTATTATTTAGAACATTGCAGTAAAGCAAATCATATTGCAACAAAACGAGCTAAACAGGAAAACGTTTTTCGACTCGTAGCTCATTAAAAACATACGACTTGTCTCTTACACCGCGCAAAATATATCGATCTCCAAAGTTGTAAAGATAAGACTTCCGGTAACTTGAATTAAATATCTTACCTCCAAGTTAGTTGGCTTTCTAGTAGGGTGCAAGAAAAAAAAAATAACGTGTGAATTTAGAGGCACATTGTGCGGGAGAATTAAACCTTCGATTGTGCGGGGAATTGTGCGGGATTATTGACGAACCAATGTTCTTGCCAAGTCCTAAGGAAAATCTGCATTGACGTTAGTTTAGCCAGTTATTTCACCAGTAGTTCAAATATATTTAGTAGTCTTGGCAATCGCCAATTCTTTAAGAAAAACTCTGTCTGACTGCAAAAGAAAATCATGTTGCGTGACATGAACTAGACGAGCATGAAACCAAAATAAATAGCAAAACAGAATGCCGCATCTTCCTTTATAAATGAGAGTCCTTTTTAAAATACTCCTGCCTTGATTCAATAAAAATATGTAGCTTGAATATTTCTTCATAAACTGCGTTAAGGGTCGCAAATTCTGGGAAGTTATCCGCAAAATACCCCGGGCAAAATACACAACTTGAAAGTTTATGCAAATTATGTGCAATGCAATTTGCGCCTAGTCACAGAACTGTTGTTTTCGCGAAGGAGTTTATCATGATTCGTTTTGGCTCTCTCGAAACGGATTATTCGCTCTCCAAAGGAGATATGACTCTTGAAAAGGGTTTAAGATCCCAACACGGCAAAGATGTTGAGCTACACAATTTACCCGGATCGCCACGACCAGCAAACAAACTTCGTACAATTTCTGCTAGCATGAGCAAAGTAATCGCCATAAATTGTAAAAAGACCTCGAAAATTCTTTGCAAACAACTTCCCAATCAATGCGTAGACAGCTGTGCTTCATTCTTGAACCAAAATGGTTTAAACTCACAACTTGCGATAGGATGAGGAGGATACTCAACGAAGCAACTTGAATAGTAAATATCTAAGCGGAACTCTTGTGCTAAAATATCCTGATTTTTTAATTTGCTTTTATTATGTCCAATACGCGTTTTCGTATGGTGCGATTTGATACTGTGGTACGAAGCCCGAGTAAACGCTCTTAGAGCGTCTAGTTGTTTAGAAAAAAACCTCGAAAGGTAATATAGACACTAAACGACTGAAAATCAAAGACCCTTTGGGCAGCCTCGTGTCACTTGTTTTAGAGTGAGTGCGAGAAAATCCACTACCAAACTAAACTAGTGCAATTTAAGCGGACTTCACGGCAGAATGTCCTGTCACTTAATTCTTCGTAGCCGGCTACGCAGTAC
The DNA here is from genome assembly GCF_042242905.1 of Orbicella faveolata. Classification (NCBI taxonomy): domain Eukaryota; kingdom Metazoa; phylum Cnidaria; class Anthozoa; order Scleractinia; family Merulinidae; genus Orbicella; species Orbicella faveolata. Next base: position 12,311,906 of record NW_028301563.1, on the reverse strand, counting down.
GTAGAAACTCATTAATTCAAACTGAAGTATATAATTTATTCATGTTACAAATAAATTGCGCATACCCGTAGTCACCCATTTTCAGTGAAGGGCTCGATGTCCCAGGGTATTCTGCAGTTACTCCTGCAAGTGTAACGCTAGCTAAAGTAAACAGGAGCGCATTTTCACTTCCGGTAGTTTTACGAACACAATTCGATCTGACACAATCTGGCCCTTATTGACAGTTATTTTTTGTTTTGTTTTGTTTTGTTTTACACCTGTTTGCTTATTTTCAGAAAGTGCGCATTATATGATAGTTTTGAATCGGCTCATTTCATCTCTAGACTTTTTTTCATGTTAGAGTGGTATTTAGTTTTTTGAGACTTCAGCTTTTACGACCCTTTATCAACTAGTGAGACAATCTCAGTTAGTGCAGAGCGTAATTGATAGCTCTGGTACAGTAGTCCCATAAGTACTCACCCCTACTCGGTTCACTTCCGGTTTGTGTCTACCTTGGTAGTCTGCTACGGCTTTTCCCCTTTGCAGTGTGTATGTTTCAAGGTTGTATTTTCATTCAAGGTCCAAAACTTACGCACAAATTAATTACTACTGGTGTTTTACGTTGATTTTCGTTCATTTTAAATTCAATAATACGCTGAAGCAGCAAACGTGACAATTTAGCTCTTCACGCCAACTTTGTAACTTGATACTTTTGTTTTCCTCGCAGAGGCATGTAATATGAAACCCTTGTTTTCTCCAAAACATACGGAAGATGTCCTTGTTTTTTGGAGATAAATGAAAGAAAGTTAGATATCTGATGTGGTGATGAAGAAACGGAACAGAAACGATGTTGTTTTACTAAAAATGCAAATTTTTACCGATGAACAAGAACTTATTTAAATGTAAAAAAAATGTAAATGTAAATGTATTTGTTTACCCACGGAGCACCAAGGAGTTCACAAGAACTCGTTCAGAAATGTCCGTGCATTCAAGGATCGAATTATCAGATAGTCACGAAATACCACTTTCTTTTTCTGTTGCCACTTTGTTGTTAACAATAAAACAATTCAAAATAAACACGCAACGATATTGATGGCTGAGAAGCATTTCAACGAAAAGTATTGAAGATAAACAGCGCTATTTGGCCGATATGAATGAGTCTCCCCAAAGACTGATTAAATCAATTTGCGCTTTCATTAGGTGCCACGGCGTCTGCAGCAACATTTGAGCATTTTCTTGGTTTCTTTTGTTACAAATTTACAATTTGCGGAGTATTAAAGCCACTAACTTGGGAACTTTTTGGTCTCTCTTACAGACACAATTAAGGCAAGAAATAAACAAGCCGCTAAGGAGAAGCAATACATTTGAATCCTGACAAGCACACTATTGTAGATTGGAAACAGCAGATGATATTTGTTGAACCGACCTGTGTGTAATTCTAAAAGCTACGCAGCCACAGTAACGTTTCACTTTTGCAATAAAAAGGGACAATTGGCATTACCTGAAAAATAACTGCCGTCCTTGGTCACATGACATGATATATAAAATACCGCGTGGAAAGATAGTGTATAACACTAGCGATGCTAGAACGCATGCGTCTTACATGTTGAGCTCTACCATAAGGAAAACCACTCAACATTTGTGCATGATTCCGTATGGAATGTGTCCTTCACCTAATATAGGAGCCACGAACGCTAACTAATCTACGCATGCGTTTAGGACAAATTAGTTTTGTTCTAAGGAGAATGGTACCACAAGGAGAGCAAGGGGTTACCTGAAACAAATATATAGCTTTGCGATGTTCAAAGCTAAGTGACGGCGACAAAATGTGTTTTACGTAGAGTACACATGTACCTTTCCCACCCTACCCCCATTACTTCCTTGCCTCTAGACTAATTAATTAATTGAAATTAATTAATTAAACAAACATTAAAGTTTACACTTTAGTGCCATAGTACTTTACACTAAAAAGGGTTTTCTAAAATAGATTCCATTTCAGGGACCTTTACGTGGCCCTGTAATTAAAGTCAACTTTAAGCTTAAATATGTTATTTGGTCAAATTCATTTCACGGATTCAAATGATACAGAAGAGTCAAAAACCAGTCAACGCGAATCAGTTCCGTGTGATTTGTCTAGAGTGATTTGACCTGCTTCTGAGTTTAACCCAAGTAGCGTGATGCGATGATATGCTTTCATGCTGTTAATAGAATGTCAAGAAAACAGAATACAATAAGAATTGCGAAAAATCCTTACACAGGAATCTTCATTAGGATCGGAATGGGAAGAATCCTTACACAGGAATACAGCAAAAACCCTCCATATCCTCGTGTCCACGTGACTCTGGTCACGTAAGCGCGAGGCAAAACGGGGAAAAGTTGGAAGAAAACGATTAACAAGCTCTGACATGTAAGTTATTTCCTATAAACAGATAAGCCATAAGCGAAAATATGGAACAGCAATAAAGCAAACTAATTGGTTAGTTTTGGTTATTGGCCTTAACTGGACTAACTTGGTCATGTAATAATTAAACTTACTCAATTTAAATAATGCTGTTTAGAACTAAACATGCATCTCACCTACAGTAGTGGGCAAAGTATCAGGACTGAAACCAGCTGGTCCTTCAAAATATGTATTACACAAACATGTTTTACCAACAGCAGAACCACCTGTTCAGGAACAATTTAAAAGCTAAATTCAAAACTTAAAGGACAACGGAGGCTAGATATCTTATCATATTTTACTTAATCACTGAAAATTACGGAAATTACTAAGATTTGTAGAAAACGGCAAAAGAAAGAGAGTTTTTCCTATAGCTACCAAAATGGAGGAGCAAAGCGAAAAGCCATGGCAGTTATTCAAAGTGCCCAACAGTTTCACAGTTCACCGGTAGGCCCCGGGCTACTGTAGTTTACACTGCATCACAGTTCCCTTAAACAAGATTACTGGTACTCTTCTTAGAGTTGGACACTAGTCCACAACAGGTAACTGCTTCCCCAAAGGCAGTTATCCAAAGTGCCCAACAGTTCCACAGTTCACCAGGCAGACTGGTACACATGTATATATGTTGTAGTTTAAAATGTTTTTTTTTTGGTCAGGATGATTTCAAACTAGTCTAATTTTCATCAAAGGGGTTGGGGGAGTCTGGAAACCAATAACTTATTAGGCCATTAAATATTCAAAAATTTGTAATGATTGCTTGCATAGCCAAGTGGAGATGAAAGTGGACTACAAAGTCAGAGATTGGGTGAATCTAGGTGAGTACAAAGTAAAAAAGTGGGGGTTAAAATGGTATCCTGGCAGGGTAGGGTACTGGGTGGACTTTCATATAAAAACGATGAGGATCTTGGTACCTCTTAGGGGTTCTTTTCAAAGTTTTCAATGAACAGCGTTAACCCTATCCTTTTTATTTTTGGTGTCCCCTTAGGGGCAGGGTAGGGTTAGGGACAGTCAGGGAGGTGGGTGGTGGGCATGTTATTCTTTTTTAACAGAAGCCCAAACATGAAGAAATAAATAAAGTTATTTGCAAAATCTAAGCTAAGTTAAAACAAAATAACCTGGCTTAAGACATTCTTACCTAAAATACATTATGTTTAAACTACAACATCTACATGTACACCCTTGCATCCAGTCCTCCTTGTATCAAGAGGTGTTGTGACGGCAAACTATCTTGCCTAAGAACAAGAAAATGTCCCTGACCACTTAACATGGACCATCCAGCCCCAACTCACTCACTATCGGCCACCCGATCACCACCCGTGTTACTTTCAAGTATGTAAAACATCTTTTGTTGTGCTTTTTTTTTCCCACTAGCTCAATTTTTAGCTTCCTTTGCTCAATTAGTATATAATAATGATATGATACAACAAAGAGTACAATTGAACCCTAACTCATACAGCCTTAACCGTTTCAGATTAAACTGAATGACTTAATTTGAAAGGTACATTGTGTAATAATTAAAGATCCTACAAACTTTAACAATATAATAACAACAAACACCATGAGCACTCACCCAATAGTAGCACTTTATATTTCCTATATCCCCCTAAAGGACTATAAATTATCCTGGTGTCCACCATGAGACAGCGCAAGTGTCAGAATTTATCCTCAGGATAAAACTGTTGTACAGCTGCAACTGTTAAGAACTTTCACCTAGAAATACAACGCAAACAGTGGTATTCTCCATTTATCTACTTGTAAAATTCATCGCTAGTTCCAAAGGAATGGATCCAATGAAAAGACGCTACTCAGGTCACACAAATGGGCTGCAAACCTAAATACAAATTATGCATTCTATAATTTTTAATACAAAAAAAAAAACCCTTCTGTATCATTTTGAAAACAGAATTACACCAACTGATTACATATTTTGATTGCTTGCTTTTAAGCTTGAACAACAAAAATTGAATATCCATAAATTTCACAAGTCTTATTCAGTGATCATGTTCGAACTCACCACTGTAAACACCTGTGCAGATTGGCTGCCTAAATTATATTTACCACTAAGTTTAACTGTTGAGAACAGTGTAACTCCAACAACCCCATTATTATGACCACTTTCAGGCTGTAACAATTTAACCCTGCTTATATTTTGGCTGTCATGAACAAAGTTCAGTCATTTCTTTTTATACATGTAACATATATGCCACAGTGGAACCTGTGTTAAGCGGACCCTATATTAAGTGGACTCCCTCAATTAAGTGGACACTAGCTTGAGTCCTAAAATTTTCTTCCATAATTTACTGTAAAATAAACCTACATTCAGTGGACACCTCTGTTAAGCCGACGCAGAAACCAATATTATTAAGCCATTTTGTTTCACAAAACCTCCAATAAACGGACACTTCAAAGGCTTTTTATTTCTAAAAGCTCAGCTCACTCCCTTAACTTTGTTCAGTGATGTCAGTTTAAACGTAAGTAGATTATTCCAGATTGATGCATTGACTGACTGAACATTGTGCTTTAAGCAGTCTTTGATCTTACATTGTGTACTTACAAAAGAGTTAATAGTTAACTACAGTGTATCATTGCACTAATCTATATTAGAACCTGTTTAGAGCGGACACCCTCTACTAAGTGGACACTAGTGAGTGTCCCATGGGTGTCCACTTAATACAGGTTTCACTGTCAGTAGTTATATAGCAAAGCCATGCTATCTGTTACATAATCAGCTCGTGTAGTTCTATTCATTCTGTCACCTTTTAGGTATAGTCCTAATGTAGAGTGTTTGTTAATTTTATGGTACAAGCAACATCAAACTCTTTCATCATTCCTATTGGCAATTAATTTATTGAACACTGCCCCAGTTGTTCGAAGGCTGTATAACACTATCCAAAAGATAAATCCCTATCCAGTGGATAGCACGGTTTGTTTTGCTGACACTTATCTGCTGTGGAGTCATTTATCCACTGGATATGAACATTATCGAACATTACCCAGGCCAGATGAACTGGAAAAGTTCAGGGTCACTCTAAGCCATACCTCAAGTAACCCTTATTAGCTTCTTTCAAACTCTCCTACCAAACTGTCAAGCACATGCATTGTAAGTCAATGACGCACACTGAATTATGTATCAATTTAAAGCTAAACAGGCTGCCGACCTTAATTCTTTACGCCAAAAACACATGCTGGATCTCTGAATTCCAATTACAGACACTTCTCCCATTAATGGCTGCATATACAAATCTGAAGTAAAGAGTAAGGGTGAGCTTACAGCCACAAACAGGCAGAAAATCAAATGGGAACTCTAAGAAAGCATGAAAAGAGACAATGGAACTATTATCATTCCCAACCGAAGGTAATGGAACATGAAGGGAAGTGTTTTTTGAGGTCCTTTGAGATATTTTTTGATACAAATTGAACACCATAATTGAATGGCTTGGTGCAAGACTGACGTAAGTGACTTTTTCGGGTGAAATTTTTTTTTCTTCAAAAGTGCCTGAATTTTTGCATGTGCTTTTCAATTTAGTAGTATTATAACAACAGCTAAGGATTAGGTGCAAGGTCTGGAATCTCGGGTAATGGGTAGTGCACAGTTCATGCCCCACTGTCTCCCCCCCCCCCCTCCCCCCTTAACCTACATGTTGGTTACCATCAATAATTTCCATCTTTTTTGGGTACTGCACGGGTCAAGAGGGAGAAGAAAAAATAATTAATACAACCAATTTCAGTCTTTCATCAAATATTTCCCTCACTTTTTTTGGAAACGGTTAGATGTCAAAAATTAAGACTCAGCAACATGTCTGACAGTGCACTGTATGATAACGTGTATGTATGCCATTAGGTATGGAAATCTGAATTTGACACATAATATAAAAACTAATTATATAAATACCTCATTTCCCGAAGGTATCCACTTTACATAAAGGTTTAACTGTACTCAGTTACCAAAAACTGAGGAGATATTGAAAATCACAAACTTGATGAGCCACGTGACTTTTCATATTATGATTCAAGCCGTGATTAAAAGTTTTGGACGATCAACAAACAAGAGAACTGAGGAGAATATTTCGAGCGTGTTTCACCATTATTTATACAGTATTGTAAATAAATACTTCAAAGATGAATACAGACACGGTACAATGATATGAACAAAATAGTTGATAAATAGAAAAAAAAAACATTACACAAGACTGGCAGTTCAGCAGTCACTAATATTGCCTTTGAAAGGGAAAAAAAAAAAGAAAATATTATAACATGGGGTATTCATATTTGGTAACCCATCCAAGCAGGAACCCCACCAAACAGGGCTTAACTTTGTTGAGCGGAACTTTGTTGAGGGGACAACCCGCAGTGCTGTCCTTGTGGTATTATGACTCTATTTTGAAAAATGTTTGTTTACTTCAAAGATCTCTCAAAAGGTAACAAAGAAAGAAAAAAATCACTTATATTGCCTGGGAAAATAAAGAACGAAAAAAGAAAAGAATGAAAATGAGAATCCAATTATGCTTGCTTTGCTGATCAGACAAGAAGCCATACTTTCTTTATAATTGTCTCCAATGAGGATCACGATTAAATTCATGAATGTGTTCAACAGTGTTACATCCCCTTCTGTATTCTCTTACCGTTGCATTTTGCGAGTGGGCTTTAACTTTAACTTATCCCACTGATTAAAACCTCAAGTCAGAGACATCAAAATTGTCATTGTTTACGGGCGATCCATTTTCCAAGTAGAGTGGCTCATAGCTACTTTGATTGAGATTCAGAAGGGCTCTTAGGTCTTAGTTTTTGAGATTCGGGGGGGGGGGCCTTTGGCCTTAGTTCTTGAGATTCAGAAGGGTTCTTAGGTCTTAGTTTTTAAGTTTCAGAGGGGGTCTAACAGGTCTTAGGTTTTGAGATTCTGGGGGGGGGGGTCTTACATCTAAGGTCTTAGATCTTAGGCATTAGGTTTTGAGACACCAGGACAAAAAGTTTGTAACCAAACCCCATCCCCACCTCCACCCCCCCCCCCCCCGCTAGACAAATTATTTTGTCCTTGCTAGACAAACCATCTACAAGTTATGTGCTGACAGGTTTGTTTGTTAAACTTTGAAACAAAAAGTTTTGTTCTCAGTGTGGACAACTCTAATTAAGTTTTTCAGTTTTATAGCTTCATGTGTTTTTAAAGTAAACAACACATAATACAAAGTAGTTCTAACACTTGAGTAACTTAAGCTTATGTAAATACCAGCACCCAGGGTGATCATGACTGCGCAGGGAAAATAACAAAATTCATCTGCAGCGAGCAGATCTGTGCTACACGAGCTTAACTTACGTTAATAACTTTTGTTTCATGAGGCTCGTGATCTTTCAAGCCTTCAAACAGCATCAACATCTAACTTTATTAAGATTCTGGAATACAATTTGCTGCGTATCCTATTTAACAAGCGTGCGTATATTTATTTATGAAATACGAGCTGAGTTAAACAAGTATAAATACTTTAAGGCCTTCAAACACTTCTTACCTCGGGAAAGAACGTTGCAAGCTACTGACCATCACCATTTATCGCCGATTTTTGGAAAGAATGGTCCTAGACTACCAAACATCGATTAAACAAACATGTCGCATCTTGATGTCGCATCGCCTTCGTAGCATTTGCTGTGCATGAATGAACAGCATTTCCGCAATCTCTCACTCGCCCCACCAGCACCCACTCCCTCGATTTTTTGCTCTCGCCCCAATTTTCAAGCGACCAGAAGGCGTAAAACGCAAAACGCCTTCAAATGACTAACGCGAGTCGAAAGCAAAACCGTATTTTTATCACACCTCGCTATTAGTTGATTTCTTATTACATGGCACTGGCTAAATGTTTAACTTTTTCGATTTCGTATAATTTCTTCAATCTGCGTTTCATCTCGTCTGTGTATCAAAGCGTACGAACTTTCAAATAAAAAGGACGGGGTTGCTCATCGTATCTTTTAGGGGTTAAACAAGCGGTTTTGGTACCTCAATCTTAAGGTGTTCAACCTCAAAAGGTCCACACCGGGAGCTTTTGCCGTACCTTTTGGTGTATTGATCCGAAAATCATATAACAAGAGATAATATGTTGTTTTAGAATTGGTACCTCTTAGGGGTGAAAAACATTTAAGCCACGTCCACAAAACAGGATCTTGGTACCTCTTAGGGGTTCTTATCAAAATCTCAGATGAGCACCCCCATCCTCTTTATATGGGAGTCCCCTCCCCCCCCCCCCCCCCGGGAGGTTTGGATTTCCCTAAGCATAGCCAGGTCTAGAGACAGATTTACAATGATAATTGTTTTGACCAAAAACGCAGCAAAATTATCCTGAGTGTCCATTTAATTGTTGATTTAAACCTCCGGTTGCGACTGCCTCTCATAAGCGACCACCTCTCCTCGGCGACCAGCTTTCCAAAATACCAAAAGTTTCCCCATCAAATCACTATATTTGGAACCTCTTGTAAGTGACCACCTCTCGTAAGCGACCGCGACCACTTTTGGAGCAAAAAGTCTGAAATTTTCTTTCGTTTTTAACCTCCCGTAAGGGACTTCTTGACAGATAATAGAGCAGAAATTGGATAATAAGGTGTTGTCACATTATTGCATTCCTGGAAAGTGCCAGATTTTTCCTCGAAATTGATTTTTCACATGAATAAAACATTGAATAACATTATGGCTACTGTTGCCTGGGAACAGTAGCCACGAAAATTTAAAGAAAAAATGCATGTTCACTGTATTCTATCAGTCTGTATTCTATCAGTCTTAAAAAAGACAACCTAAATGTAAAATTTTGACCCAATATGGTCTAAAAAAAAAAACAATTTTCAAAAGAAGATGGAAGAAGATTATAGTAATAGTGATGCATGAAAAGTGCATTGTGAAGGACAACAAGATCAGTTAATTTAACAATCTCTAATTCCTTAAAATGAGGCTCAGAGTGTTCATCTGGTTTCAAGAAAGTTATAATATGTATAGCCCTCTTTTGAACAATTACTTAAGGTTTAAGAGTAGAATTGTAAGTATTGCCCCAAATTGATAAATCATAGGTGAGGAAGGGGTAAATAAGTGAATAATATAATAAAATATTAATGTAATATTTTATTCCTGTTTACATAATATCTAATTTTAGATAATACTCCAATACCTCTTGAAACTTTCTTGCTCAATTTGTGTAAGTATGGTTTCCAGTTCAAATTGGAAGAAAAAATAGGAGATCTGAATCACTGAAAGGCATTTCTTCAATATGGTTTACATGAACTGTTCCTTCCTCTCTAGGTTCATTAAGTGCAATTTCAGCTTTCAACACCATTACAAGCAAGTGAAGAGTTACTTGTATTCTGAAGTCCTAATGGTGTATTGTGTTTCTCATCTGAATCACTGACAGGCATTTCTTCAATATGGTTTACATGAACTATTCCATCCTCTACAGGTTCATTAAGTACAATTTCAGCTTTCAACACCATTACAAGCAAGTGAAGAGTTCCTTGTATTCTGAAGTTCTAATGGTGCATTGTGTTCCTCATCTGAATCACTGACAGGCATTTCTTCAATATTGTTTACAAGAACTGTTCCTTCCTCTCCAGGTTCATTAAGTTCAATTTCAGCTTTCAACACCATTACAAGCAAGTGAAGAGTTACTTGTATTCTGAAGTTCTAATGGTGTATTGTGTTCTTCATCTGAATCACTGACAGGCATTTCTTCAATATGGTCTACATGAACTGTTCCATCCTCTGCAGGTTCATCAAAACTGCAATCAGGCATGTCTTGTTGGTTTATCTGTACTCCGACTTTGCCATTGTCCAAAGATATAATAATCACTCTTCTAAATGCATTTTCATATGCATGTCTGTGGGCCAGTTTCTTGGCATATCCAAGCAATTCAAGTCTTTTGGCGGGGTCTTTTTCTGTGAACCATAAAATTTACCAGGAATTTGAAAGTTGAAAAGTCAGATATATAATCTTAATTTCCTCAAAAAGTTTCCAAAAGAAACCTACTGGCCCTGGGCTATCGGACACGAATTTCTTTCCACACGGAAGGTAAGTAAGGTAAGGTAAGTCTGCATACAAGCCAAGTGGCCTTTATCCCTGTTTCTGTGGCATGAAGCAACTAGGAGTATTTCTACTCCCCCTGGATGGGGTGCTAGTCCATTGCAGGGTTACCCCCAGCATTAAGTTTGCCGGTACCCATTTTTACACCTGGGTGGAGAGAGACACTGTGAGAGTAAAGTGTCTTGCCCAAGAACACAACACAATGTCCCCAGCCAGGGCTCGAACCTGGACTGCTCAATCTGGAGACAAGCGCACTAACCATGAGGCCACCGCACCTCCCACACGGAAGACTCTCACAATTGCTCTATTGAAAGATTATGATACCATTGCTTAAGGACGTTCATGCGAACATTTTCCAGTCAATAGATTTTTTTGAAATTTTTACTGCAGTCAGATAATGAGTTACCTGTGTCAGAAATGCCAAAAAAATCAGGGATCAGCAACTTCATTTCAGAGATGAAGCCTGTGGAAAACTACTGTGATTTTGAAAAATTGGCGCACACAATTCAGTATCGACCACAGGGGGTTTATAGAACTTTAAAAATATTGAAGGTGAGTCAACGGAGCCAAACGATCTCGGACATATTTTGTAAAAGTGGGTCTGTTGCATAAATAATTCCAAATGTTGCCAACCTTTTCACAAAACTTAACCCTTCAGGGGCATTTGAAACCGCTGCACAGGTAAACAAAGAGCTAAAAAGAACAGAATTTGATGGTGCAGTTTGCAAAAAATCCAAACTTTTAATAGAAAGATTTTCTTCATTTTTTTTGCTTAACATAGAAAATCGGTAGAGGAAATGATCTATCAAAGGAAAAATAGGGGTCACTGAACATCCAAGATCATTAAGTCCATAGCAATGGCCATCTGCCATATTATTGTTCATTTTATTACTTAGCGCACACTTGATGCATGATGTGGAGTGTGAATTTTCCTGCGCAGTAAGGATGCGCAGAAACAATTCAGGTGAATGTCCTCAAGCCACTGTTAGAATTAAAAATATCAGTGTTGACACTTTAGCCCATCAATCTGTACTAACCTTGCTGTATCATGTCTTGATCTCCACCATGCCCAGTGCCGTCACAAAAGAATTCACAATCTTTAATCTCCAGTCTAACCACACATCTATACAAAGAATTGTTCTTTTCCTGACTGTCACTGTTATCAATTTTATTCTCCAGCCTCTCTAGCTGAAAAAAGTGCAACAGTAAAAACCTGTCAGATGAACAATAATATTTCTTTTGCATGTTTCTGTTACATGAAGGGGAGTGGCTCCTCACGTGAAGAGTTACAGTAAGTGCCTGCACTGATAACACATTGTGGTGACCCATATTACCCAAATGGGAGTGTTTAGACTTGACTGAGGTTCTCTCAGAAAACCCAAATTCACACAGATTCAGAAATCATACATCAGAATTTTAACATTAAAAATGACTTTATTTTACAAAATAAATTAATTCAGATAATTGACCTTAGTAGCCAGTAATTAGCAAAGTTATTATGTAGGTAATCTACCCTAAACAAAAGATTTAATGATGTTATTAATTTTAAAGCTCAAAGAAAAAAAAATAAATAAATAATCAGCACTTCTGAGTTACCATAACAAAATGAAGACAGGAAGATTTCATTACCTGAACAATTTTTGTTGACCATCCATTAAATCCAAAGTAATGATTAGCAAGCACTGTACACTTTGCCATGTACAAAGGGTGTCGAACAACTTCTGTGAACTTTTTCCGTTGAGCAAACTGGACCTGTATAAACAATGCCAACTAATAAATTCTTAAAGCTAACTCAGATAACACCGAACACAGGTAAAAAACTCTGCATCAGACCTAGAGGCCCAATTACCAGCAGAGCACATCCTGGTTTCTGTAGCATTAAGTGCTCAGGAGTATTTTGACACCTCCCTGATGGGACAGTATGTCAATCAGAGGGTTTACTCACCCCCACCCCTTATGGCATTAAAATCACCTGTACCTATTTGTACAAGTAGATCTAATCTATGTAGAGGGAATCACTGTGAGAGTTAAGTGTCTTGCTCAAGGATACAACACAATGTCCCTGGCTAGGGCTCAAACGGAAATAACTTGATCTGAAGTCCAGCACACAAGCCCTCTGGCCCAGGTTGTTCGAAATGTTGATAACGCTATCCACCAGATGAATCACTATCCGGTGAATATCGTGGTTGGTTTTGTTAACACTTATCCACTGCATATCAATTTACCTCATGGATAGCACTATCCACCTTTCAAACAACCCGGGCCTGGCCTCAAAATTATGCAACAGTCGGTGAAGAACATTATTGCCATGAGAACTCTGCCACAAGGGAAAACTAAAACTGACCTTTAAAAATTGGCCTCTAAAAGTCTCTTTCCATTTATTCTTTCTTTTGCCTTTTTTGCTGCCCTTGCTGAATAAAACTTGACAAAGGCATATAGAGAACTGTAGTTCAACTCAGAACAATTCACAGTAGACTCCTCAGGAGCTGATGGCAAAAATGATAATTTTCATGTTATTAGATAATCACTCAGTTAAGTAATAATCAACTTTTTGACTTTAGTTTATTACATGCAGCCTTGATAAGATTCCTTCTCATGCATGGTGGTGAAGTAATCAGATTAAAAATGAATCATCCCAAGTTGGCTTGTTACGACAGTTTAAAACAAATTCACACATTGAAATTATGTTTATAGTGGTCAATGCACTTAGCTACACCTACAACCCTGCAAAAAACTGTCGAGATAGTATCATCAATGTTCTAATTGCATGTGATACCATAATGTAATCAAACCACACTGTAGTCCCCCACTACCTCCATTCAATGTTGTTTTATTGGTCTCAAAACCAAAGGATAAAGTTCTTGTGTTATTCCCATCCTCACCAAAAAAAAAAACATGATTACAAACATTACAGGAGGGGAGGGGTAAAGGCTCCATTTATTTAACGACATTTTGGAATCTACTCAGTGCAAATGGAAAAATGATAATATTTTTTCAATATATTTTTTGTCACAACTAGTTTAGACCATGGTTGTAGCTCGTTCAGCTAAGGCAAAACACTTAAACAGACAGACTGGTAGTGGGTTCTAGCAGAAGCATATCACCTAGACTAGGTGATAGGCTTCTGGCTCTAGCAATACTTATTATTCTTTAATGGGTTTATCATTTCCATTATTTAGCAGCTGCTGTTAGAGTGAAAACCTCAAAATTTTCTGACATTTAAAATGGCTCTGAAATGCCTCCTTTAAATTTCAAGTGCTTATCCTGAGCAAATTGTAGTCGAAATCATGTAATCACCTAAAAAAAATTAATAAGCTTACTGTATAGGGCCACTCCATTTAATGTCCACACCTCCACCCCTCCACCCCCTATCCCTATTGAAGACTTTTGAATTTTACCCCCTCAGAAAAGTAAACTTTTTACTCCCCAAGAAGGGAAGACCAAAGTTCAGACACACTCCCCCCTTCAGAATTTATTAAAGACCAAAGATCCCAACACTGTTGCCATCTCAGAAATGGCCTTTGAAGACTCCCCCCTCCCTCTCTGATTTCCTAGGTCATCAATAGAGGGGAACTGCAGATAAAAATGGAATGGCCCATAGAATTGCTTCCAATTGGTCAACCTTTTTTCACAATAACTGTCTAATTTCTCGCACGCTGATTGGCTCATTTTTATCATCAATGGGAGTACAGACGGTCAGTTTTTTATGTGTCTGTCCTCTTATTGCTGATAAATTGCATCATAACATTGTCAAAGTGGCTGTGGAACCACTCGCCTGCGGCGTGTGGCTCCGCAGTAGACTTTCACAATGTTATGACGAAATTTATCATCAAAGAGAGGACAGACACATAAAAAACTGACGTCAATTTGTTAAATTATCCAAGTCTTCAGTGTTCACAGTTCTGACGTTAAAAAGAGTTCCTACGATCAGAAAATTAGAACAAGAAAAATAAGTTACCTTCTGAACTATCTGATGAATCGATCACTTGTACTTCATACACCAATCCAAACTGGGAGAATATTTCAAGCAGTTTCACCTGAATCATTGAAAACGACAATTCTTATTATTTAGTCAAGTTGTACACCATTATTGTCTATATTATATGGCAAAGCATCTTATTATACACAAAGAAATCCTTACTTGTACCACTTCTTTCTCCAGCCGTCTTGAAATGTTGGTGACATAGAGATTAACTTCATTCTTATGAGGACGAAAAAACTCGATAAGTTCTACTGATGAGTCCGCCATGTTTGTTTTGGCTTCCCGCGCGCTCCCGCGTATCGTCCGATCACTCAGCGGTATTTTAGTAAAGAAATTGCCTCGTGGTGTATCAATCATATAGTGGTTTTCTATATACCTTGGGCTTGAAGGAAAATAATTTTTAAGGTGATTTCTCAGTATTGCATTGCGCATCCCTACTGTGCACGATTTTCGCGTCATTAGCGCCTCAAACTCTTATTTGTTGCGCACGAAGATTACCAAAAGTCACCTAAATAACCGTATTTGTCAGCATTGTGGCATGAAAACAAGCACGGTGACCCCTCTTTTTACAACGCTTTTGATATCTCCTTGTCCTGTAACAACCAAATTTCATCGGAAATCTATGGCCGGTTCTTTTACTAGGGACTCACCTTGAGCGCAAAATGACTCAGAATTGAAATTTAATCGGGGTTTTAATGTTTTTCAATGTCATTGTTTTGTGGAGCTTAGAGTAGTCAAAGTGAAATGTATAGTGCCAAAGAAAACCAGTGAAGGTCATTCAAGGATACCTCCAGGATCAAACTTTGAGCAGCCGGGCCCGATATTGCAATGGAGGGCTATGTGTACCTTTTACTACTGTATACAGACTTGCTCATATTCAATTGTCCCAAGAGCGTATAAAACGCAAAATGAGGCCCTACGTCAGGTGAAACCCTAGGGAGAACAAAAACATCATGGCGGAGAACTCTCGAAATTGAGATGAGACAGGCCTTACATGACCAGAAATGTGGAAAGCGGCAAAAGATCGAAAAATGCAACCTCGTTTTCAGGGCCCTCTCTCTTCCTCGAGAAAAGCAAGGGAGGAAGAAAGAGGACCGTAGGAACAAGCTTAGGAAAGTTGCGAGCTTATGCCTCACAAAGGGTTAAGAGGACGAGTGAGTGATTACCCTGTATAGCATTTATAACTGAGGGCTATAACTGAGCCAGACATGAGTTACACAGCTACCCATAGACTACGAGGCTCTTCATGGGAAAGAAAATAGGAAATGAAAAAAGGAAGAAGAACCTGCCCGCATCACTTAGAGCCCAAGAAACTCCACTGATGCGACGCTGAGCGAGTTGTCAGAAATCAGTCAATCAGCGCTGGAACACCAGATATATATGGATTGACACGTTGTCCACGCGATCTGTGTCGCGCTAGAGGATATTAGGGTACTGGATCGCGACGACTAATGCAAAATAAAATTTGACAAGGGAGAAAACATATGCCAGAAAAATTCAAACGACTATTGCAAATGTTTCAAAGCCTCATTGAAAATCTTGTCCACAGAAAATATGTTTTGTCCAGCAAGATGGCGTTTAGATATATTATTATTATTATTATTATTATTGTTGTTGTTGTTGTTGTTGTTGTTACTATTATTATTATTATTATTATTATTATTATCATCTAAGTTTAAAACAAGGGAATGAATGTAGGAAAAAATTCTCATCTGTCACAGAGAGTACGGCGTAAACCGTGAGCAGGTAGAGAAAAGACAGAATACCGTAAATCACAACTGCTGCCACATTTCGGCTGAGCAAAATAGAATTGTCTTTCAGGATATTCAGCGATCGTTGCTCGAACACTCCCCCAACCCCACTCCCTCTCCTTCACCATTGAACGCCTGTCACGCAGGCTATATTACGTTCAGACAGGAGCGCAGACATAATTCACTGGTCTAATCAGCCTATTCTATAACCCTGTCGAATGTCACTTTCGTCATGGGGGGCTTATTGGAATAGGGGTGCTTATTTAAAAAAAACGGCATTCATCTAGGGAGCGCGTATTGGAAGAAGGGTGCTAAAGGGAATCCTTATGTTCGCCTTATTAGATCTAGCACGCTTACGTTTATTTCTTTTATTCTTTACAAGTTAGACAACTTTGTGAATCAGTCGCTGTCCAATCATCTTAGAGCAAAGATTCTTTCCTGAAAGTAACAGCCCTCTGACCGCGTTTTGTTTTGGGCCCAGGCTTCGCCTCGCCTTGTTTCGTCAGCGCTAGATACCAGTCAGGATTGAGCATGGATTGATACGAAGTGCACTCGGTCCCACAAATCTCTTTGAAGACACATTCTGGCCGAGATGAGGAGGTCTGTGGAATTTTAAAAAGAGTTACCACAAAAAAAGTAATGTAATAGGATTGAGTGGAGCAAGATCAAGACTCAAAGAGTATAAAGAAAAAAAACTAGTACCTTCTAATTCCACCCTTATCAGTGATATTGCTTTTGAGTCTCTACCCGGTTATTCCGAGCACTATATATTGTCTTCTAGGCAATTCAATTCAAAACCAGACAGTTCTTACTTACTGTGGTATATAACTCTCCGTTTGCACCCATCGCAATGTACTGTCCTGCAGCTTTTCCTTTTATCATGGCCACACCGGCCTCGACGAACTCCATTACAAGAAAAACTATTGACAAAGAAACACAAGAAATAGCAGCTGCTGCTGGGCCACAACTGTCATTGTTTCACTGATTCCTGTTTGTATATTATGGAACAACTGGGACCTGTTGCCTAAGTACAGTGTTAGTTCGGTTTTGAATGGAATGCTAGTGCTGCAGGTTTCTTTTAAGCGTCAACAAAGTTAAGACAACGACCACTACGCAACATGGCGGCCATACTCTTGCTAATAAGTTGACCGAAACATGCAGCCTTGGTTTACAGCGTACATCTTTGATATTGACATCCAGGTTATGGTCAATTGACGCCTATAAAAACAAGTACTGGTTTTCGATTGGATCGCAGGCTCAAGCTAAGTTAACGTCTTAAAACAGTTGGGCATCGTTGGCCATCGTTGGAAAGTGAAAAACCTAAATTAATCACCGTATTCAGTGATAGAATATTTGTCTAGCTAGTTTTTTCATTTTCTGATGACTTTGTGCGAAGCATCGATACACTTTAATATTGTAACTGTATAATAAAGCTACCAAAGGACACGAGTGCAGTGTAGACAAGTGCACACAGGGAGCCCAATATTATAACGGGACTACCCAATTTATTTAAGATCGCCTTCCAAGTATTCCATTTAAAAAGAACAGCGCAATGTACGGCGAATTACAAAAAGTGAAAATCATCAAAAACGAATTACGATTTTGACGTTCCACCAAATTATCTAAATTAACATTGAAAGCGGAAAACTGGCCGACAATCAATTGGTCAAAAAATAAGTTCATCACCGTCATTGAGTTTTTCTTTTCCGTGTCTGGCTACACGTAGACAATGCTATATTTTCAGTAACAGTCAGAATTCCTTTTCTTTTAGTTTCAAGACGTTGTAACTCAGTGAAGTTCACATCAAAAATACATTTTTTCATTGACACTCGGCCTTTTCGAATGCAAATCTCGATTTCTTGAAACTGAAAACTGCTTAAAGCCATGTAGACTTAAAGAAGTTATACTCCTAACTGACTATTACGCATTTCCTTTAATGTAAGTTTAGAGAATATCGCTCTATATGAAGGCGACAACCCTTCCTCGCTTGATGATCTCCTCACCTGCCTACTTAACAATGTATCAACATCGTAAAGAGAAACTAGAAAATGATCGTTCTTGGAAATAAATGGTAAAAAATGCGAAGGAAACGTTTCACTTAAGTTGTGGCTGGGTTATAATTCTTAGGCGCGAACGTAGCCCGCAGGCATTTTGTAAGTTATACGTTACATTATAATTAGCGAAATAAATTTCTCTACTCACTGTAAATATCATTTTCGTCCCGGCTTCCCTCTACGCTGTTCTCGTTTACTCTGAGATAGAAGCCATGACTGCATTTTAAATGCTTCAGTGACCACGTGTTGGGCGTGAAATGAACCATGTCGTTTGTTGTTGATGTAAGTGGATTTGCGATACACTGAAGATATTTTGCGTGTACTAGTCTAACTTTATTGCACACCTCGATTACTCGTGATTGACGCCTACCAATTTAAAAGAATTTCGTTTCACTCACCCTGTCAATTCCCTTTGCATTTTCTTTTTGTTTGGAACGGCACGTGATTTTATCTTCTACATCGTCTCTTTTGGCCAGCGGTAGCTTATTGAAGAACAATCTCGCATCCCTGTTGGTACCAAACTTACACTGACGTGCTTAGCATTTGAGACGCCGTCTTAGACCTCGACAGTGAGAATTCCCTGGTGCCGAGACGGGATATGACTTTTACCTCTGTTTCAAAATGAGCTGCTCTTTGCTTCTGTTTCAAAATGAGGCTCGGCGCAAAAACTATGGCTATAGTCTATGAGCCCTCGACAACAACTCTTTATATGACAACAGGGCACGATCGCACACACGACATTTTGAAAGGGAAATTTTTCCTTAAACGATACCTAAGAAAAAAAAAATTTCCTGACCGCTCATGAAGTATGAGCGAAAGTCAACTGGCTGGGCCTCGTCGACAAGGAGCTCATAGAAAACCTAGGGATATTGTCCAATTATTAACGCTTACTGATGGCCTTTGTGTATCATCAAATATTTTCTTATATGTAAGTTATCGGTGGAGGTGGCTACCTTGAGACGTGGGTATTTCCTTTTAGTGTCTCGTTTTACAAACGCAGCCCTATTTTTGAATAAAAGTCGAAGTTTCCTTCCTTTAAGTTTTAAGACGACAATTACATGTAAACTACTTGTCATTGTAATTTCATATTGGGCTTCTTCTACATGCTATGAACGCCTCGTTTTTGAAACTGAAAAATGCGTGAGTAATGGGAAAAGGAAGTATATGTTAAATGAGATGATAGGAAAGTAAAAACTCTACTGTAAATATGAATTTTACAAAAAAAATACAAGAACCTTTTCAGCAAATAAGTAAAATCAGGCAGGGTTTGCAAAGTTTCAAATACCGTTGCAAATAACTAAATATATTCTTTACCCCGTTCTCAATAATTGGAAGGTGGAAGTCATTGTTGGAAAGGAAAAACTTTCAGTCTCGTTTCAAAAACGAGGCCAAATTTGTCTCAAAATAAACATGGCACACCTTAATATAATATTCGTATATTTTATTTTAGAAACGAATATTCAACCCGTTTACGTTACGCAAGAGTGGAAATTCACTTTAACACAAGGAATGAATTCGATTTCCATTCAGCTTTCAAAATATAGTTTTTGCCAAGACATTATATTCTCTTGCTTTCACTCAGAACAATGCGGAGAAATGCGAAATTTATTGCGCAATAAGATTGTTTCGAAAAATACAGATTCGTACTTCCATGACTGTCTTTACTTTAATCCACTTCTATCGCTCTCACGATTTATCATCTTCCCTTGCTAAAGGATTTTTGCATTTTGTCACGTGCTGTTCTACAGATTAAATCAAACCCTCTTATAATATAATAATACCTTAGAACTTCTTCAAATATCAAGGGTGGATCTAGGGGGAGAGTGCAAGGGGTGAACAATTTCCCTCCCTCCCCCGTCTGAGATGAAGACCCCTTCGTATTCGCTTTTAAAATTTGTTTACCTGACCAGTCAGTTACGTCATTCCTTAGTGACGCACCCCTCCTAAGAAAAATTCTGGATCCGCCCATGAACATCATCTATTTTACTTACACTCTAGTCCAACTAAAATAAAGTTATTGCGCTATTAGCATTATCAAATGCACCAAGAATTTAGTATCCAGTGGAAAATCCATTAACAGATTAAACTCTTCTTGATAAAAATTCCACGGATCTCTGGCCGGATGCAGCTTTTGGACCCAGGCTTTGCTCTGCCATCGTTTGTCAGTGCAAGGAACCAGCCTGCGTGAGGCTTGGACTCAAATGAACTGTAGCCATTCGTGTTATGATGTTCTTTAAAAAAACAATCTTCCACCAAGGAGCTCTGTTGAAAGTTAAGGACATAGGTTAAGTTAAATGATCTAGATTCGATCGAGCGAGAGAGCGAGCACGTAAGTGAAGGAAGGAAGAAACGAGGAAAGGGAGGCTGGGTGACCGCGCGCGCGTGCATTAATTCGCGCGCGTTGCGTGCGTGTATGACTAAATCCTCATTGGCATTAATCAGTGACATCATTGATACTTACGTAGGTCAAGAGGTTTCCTTTACTGTCCATCCCGATATATCTATTAGATACTTCTCGTAACACAATTTCCCCTGGCGCAACAGATATCATTTCAAGGGTAGCTGCAAATCAATTTTAGAATGAACATTTCTCTGTCAACGGCTCTGGCAAAACGAAGTCAAAGATAAATGTAAGTTGGTAAACTTGTGTGTACTTCAGCGCGACCCCGTTTGGCAGC
Source organism: Orbicella faveolata (assembly GCF_042242905.1). Taxonomy (NCBI): domain Eukaryota; kingdom Metazoa; phylum Cnidaria; class Anthozoa; order Scleractinia; family Merulinidae; genus Orbicella; species Orbicella faveolata. The sequence continues at coordinate 12,290,977 of NW_028301563.1, read as the reverse complement.
TTATGTGTGTACATCTATGCTAGCTTTCCAATGCAACGAGATCTAAAAGTTTATCTTGATCTTTAACTCAAAGCGCTGTCAGACAAGCAAACTCTTCTCAAAATTCTTTTGCGATACAATTAAGTTGCCAAAGAAATTGCTTAGCGTGTTGAAAACACCCTTGAAAAATGAGAACATTCATGAAACATACAGCAAGCGCTACAAGCTCAAATCTTAGCAAGAAAATCTTTGGTACTGCTCATGCGCGGTGTTTTCTTATAAAATGTTTATTTATCATATAAAAATATAAAACAAATAGAGTCCATGATATGTTGGTGTGCGTCTGTTCAGTAATAGATCACAGATGACGTCAAATGTGGTAAGGAGATCAGTGCACAAGCGGCCAAATCCGTCGATCCGAAAAACTATTCACGCCCCTCAATTCACCTCTCGCAAGATATCAAGATATAGATCAAGGTCTTATGCCTCTTATTAATTGGCCTGGTCTTTGTCGTAAGGTAGGTCAGGGACGTAGCCAGTGCTAGGCAAACCGAGACACTTGCCTTAGCCTTTTCTTTTTGTTTTTGTTTTTGTTTTTGTTTTTTTCGTTTTGGTTGTTTTTCTTTTTAAAGGGGGAAAGTAAAACATTGCTAAATACCTAGGAAAAGAATTTGACCACAGACATTACCTCACTTTCTGGGTAAGGCCCTGTAGGGCAGGCCTTTTGTAGCAGTAAGCCAGACATAACAGTGTTTTGAAGTCACTTAACATTACAGTCGATCACTGATTTTTTTTTAATAAATAAATTAATTCAAAACTTCTCGTCAAACCACTCGTCTGCAAAATTGTTTCGCCGCGCCCAGATATCGAATTTTCCCAATATAACGTAATTGCTATCAGACTATATTCCAAATGACAAACACATATGCTTAACATTTGAAAAAAAATTATTTGATGCTTAATATTTTCACTTTTGCAACAACCCTAGCGCGACTTTAACTTGTCTTGCAAGATTGTCACGTGACTCTCTCAGAAGCGGTGTGATCTTTTTCAGTCCAAAAGACGGCCGAGATGTAATGTGGCCTTACACAAACTGGTATACCTGTTGAAAGCGCTTTCACCTAATTAAGACAAACCTTCCAAGTCATCATAATTCTCCACAAATTCTTAAGGACTTTATGAAGAGAGAACTCCTTTCCCCTGGTTATTTACGTCGAATCTTCGACACAAGTTGTGAACAATACAAACCGGCAAGCATAAAATGATCGAAAATTAAAACTTTAAAACCATGAAGCCGGGCTAATTTGTTTATCCTGGTTTGTTTAATTTGTTTATCTTTCATTAGCGAACTTAGTAGGAACAATTGCACTCGCTGTTTAAGACCTGTTGGTTTTACAGTGTGTACGATACATGTGTGTGTAGTAAACAGAAGAATTAAACTTACTAGAAACATCACCGATTCGTTGTTGACTCCCCTCAACTGTGTCATCTGTTACTCGCAAAAAGAACCCGTGACGGGAGATCAATTGCGTCTTTCGGGAGACGTTTGTTGTGGGCTGAAGAGAAGTCATGGCCGGCGCTGCAATCTGTACACAGTTTCAGGCAGGGCCTTTCACTTTCAAGGGTGAATATGCAAAGTTTATTGGTGCAAACCTAACAGATTCCTCTTAGCCGTCAAAGCTGCCCAATTCATTTTCTGTGCATTACTTCAATCACCAAAATAAAAACCCAGGCGCCTTCCCACGAAATTGTTTTAACCAGTATGTCTACAACCGTTTGCTGTAACCTTTAGTGGAAATTACAGTACCTTGGAAAACAATTAAGAGCTTTTCCTGCGGTGTCTGAGATAAAAGCTTTTCTTTTGATGCTTTATTTAAGGGTGGTTAATTTGCATGTTGCATCAGTTGATCAGTCATGCGTGCGAGTATTGGGACGGTGGAATTTCAATTAGGTGTAAAAATAGTTCACAGATGACTGTGACTTTAAGAGGATACTTACTATATCGTACATGAGTTGATATCGATGACATTACACTGATTTGCATGAGACGTCAGACTTGACAAGCGGTTTGAGCGATAAGTTAGGAATGTGCGAATCTGACGCTCTCCAGAGGCCGTGTGACGTCATAAAAGCATTATGTCAAACGTTAGCAGGATGGGAGTGCCTGGGTAATAGTACTTCGTCACAGCTTTGCCTTTGGGTCTCTTTCTTTCTGAAATCTCTGTTAAAAATGGCTAACTCCGTGAGCGGGCGAGATGAACCAAATACTGTGATGTGATTGGCTATCCTAGCGGGCAAGATGGCACTATTTGACCCGCTCGGAATTTTCGCTCTATCCCGCAGGAAAAATTTCCCCGAAATCCATATAATAAATCCCTTATTGACCAGGCATGTAAAAAACATGTAAAGTGTAATGTAAATCTTTTTATAGTGGCCATGCACTTAGCTATACAAACACTAAGCTTAGCTAGTTTACAGGCATGCCACTAAAACAACGGAAACAAATATTTCAAATAAAGGTAACATAGTTAAGAATCCCAACTGGCAGGAGGCAGACCAGTTGGCTATTTAGGTCAAGATGGCACAGTGCGTTCGTTTGTTGCAAGTTTACCTCGACTCCGTGTCGGTCTATAAACATGAATGTCCAGCCATCTTGACTTCACGCTTGGTCAATAACCCATATTTATCAGTTAAATTTTCGGCGATTTCTCGGCTATCGGTTAACACTTCTCAGTTATCACGAATTTCTGCAGATCTCAGATCTTTGCCATCAGTAATTAAAAAGTTTGACTAATTCTCAGTTATCAGCTGAGCCCCGTTATGCCCTCACACGCGCATGCGCACATTCCCCGATAGCGATCATGGCAACTAACGGGAAAGTTGCGCGAATGGAGATTTGGAAAGTGCTGAGCACAGCGTCGAAGTTGAAAACCGTCAAGAAGAGACAAATACAGGGAGCGGAAAAAGAACAAAGCATCAAATAAAAATGCGCAGAAAACATTCGGTCCATTAAGCGTCTTAGTCTCTCTATGTTATTTTAGCAGAGTGGATCACTTAATTTAATTTGATCCTCTGTACCCTGCTGAATTGATGGTTCTGAAACCAGTTGTCTCTGTTTGTTTGTTTCCTGTTTAGACTGGAACTTGTCGCGTTTTGATCATCGGAAGGACTTGGTTTAATCACACTAGATTGTCTGGATTATGCTATTTCGAATTAATTACCAGGGCCGGGTTAGGATTTGCGAGAATTTTGATTTTAGTTTTGTAGTTTTTCGCTGAGGTTTTCTGTTCATGGATTGTCTAGATTAAAGGAGCAACGTCACAGTTTGCGCGTCTCGAAAAGTTTAACCTAAAATTTTTCAAGTTAGTCGTTTGTAATTCGTGTCAATCTTGTCCATCCCTTACCATCCTTGTTCAGTTATGGTTTACTATTATTTCTTATGTGTTTTTTCACCTTAGTTAACTAGTATTTTCAGGTTTCGTTCAATTTAAAGGTAATTTTGCACGTCCAAAATAACACAAAATACCATGAATGAAATCCTTTAAGGGAAGCTTTTTCGAGTTAATTACCAGAACAGTGTCGTTCAAAGCCCGGTTAAGGTAACCCAGGAGATTAGCGAGAATTTTAATTTCAGTTTTGCAACTCATGTGTTTTGCAACTTGTCACTGACGTTTTCTGTTCATATTGTTTGCCCTACACTTTTGAATTAAAATAATCTCAATTTATACAAAGCATAAGCAGAGAGAAACATTTCTATACAAAGAAAGATTAATATGCATTTCGGTTAACTTTTAATACTGGGTTAACGTTTAAAAGCTGGCTTTCGAAGCGGTTTCCTCTATAAAGTAGTTAGGACTGGGAAGACGGTGTGAGTGAATTTTGATAAAAGTAAATGGAGAAAGCAGTAATTTATAATCAAAGTGATCTACAGTTTTGCCATCTTATTTTGAAACTAAAAAGCAATGTGAACAAAACTGTGACACCATTTTTTGCTTCCCTCTTCAGTCAGGAAGCAATGTCTTAGCACTTCATTGACGGCCGAAGCTTAAACTAAGAACCCAGTGATATGGTCTCGGGACGCCGAGACAACTTCAGCCTCTCCCTGAGGCAACTGCAGTATCGAGAGTTTATATGTGAAAGCGTAGTCCCTGTAGGCCGAGTCAAAGTTGACCCAGCATGATTATTCATAACCCTTATTGAATAATTAAATGTGCAAATATCCCTCTTTCTTTGAGTTTCCCTCGGTCATTCGATCACGGTGGGTTTTGCCGAGTTAATTGTCACTTCTATGATACGAATCTCTGCTTTAAATCCTAAATCTAGGCATTACGTGACACTCGCCACGCCAGGAGTTGTCCCGGTTAGGCGAGCCAAAGCGTTTATATGAAGAAAAGTTGTCCCCCTTATCAGGGTTACCTTACCTGCCAAGACGAGACAACTCGCTCATCCGAGTTGTCTTGCCTCCCGAAACGGGTTCGCGATCCTCTTGTAAACGTTTGGTTGAATTTTGCAAAGAAATGAGTTAAAAGTTACCTCTGCCAGGGTAACTCGGGAAGAGGGTTGTCTCGGGTATCCGAGACCATATAAATGGGGCCTCAGGAAGTAACGAAATTTTTCGTTTCAGAAAAGAAAGCCACGCCAGTTTTAGTTCTGGGTGTTGAAGCGAAACAATAAATATCAGAAGTCGTGGCTCCTATAAATATTGAATACTGCTTTTATATCATAAAGGAAAATTGAGTATTGCTTCAAGATCGTGCGTTAAGGATTGAAATGTACTTCGTTTTTCAACTCAGAAACAAAGAATGTCTGTCAACGCGAAACAAATCAAGACGACATAAGCTAACACGAAATACAAATTATTCGTGAACTTCTAATTCGGCTACGAAATAAGGACAGTAATGCAGCGAAGAAAATCACTTGCTGCGTTCGACAGAACGCAGTTCTAATCGCGTAATGCATAAAAATTCGAGATATGTGTATCTATCTATCTGGGGACACTAATTTACGCTCCCCCCCCCCCCCCCCCAAAAAAAATTCTTCAGGGGCAAATGACGTCATCTCTTTGTTCATCCATGTACTTTCTTTCGAGTGTTGCGCAATATTGTGGACTTTCGAGTGTCGAGGCAGCTTATTGTAGACTGTAGCGGATACTGAAGTTGGTTATTTTTAAGTTCGAAGTCAGTGTTAATGGCATTTGAAAATCTTGCAGACGTGTCTTCACGAAATGTGTAAGACTTTTCGAGGCAGCTTATTGAAGACTGTAGCGATTATTTATCTAAAGTTCGAAGTCAGTGTTAATGGCATTTACAAACCTTGCTGACAAGTCTTCACGAAATGTGTACGACTTTCCGTACGAACAAAAAGCTGTAGTTTGGGTGCGTGTTGTGTACCCTCTTCTCTTCGACAAAAACCAACGCTGCTTTCTGCTGAATAAATCAAAGGAGGAAATGTGTAGTTTCAGTCTCTCGCCTAGATTTCTGTGCACAAAATGTGTAACATAAACCCAACGCGCGACGAAAGTGTTTACATAGAAAAAAGCTTTCAACTCCCCCAGGATTGCTTTGATACACCAACATGTCCTCCGTTTCATTGTTTCGGAAGTGAAAAAGCCTGGAAGCTGTTACCCCAAAGCCAAGGCGATTCAAAGTTGTGTTCGTAAACAAAATAATTGCCCTAGTCAGTTTTGGTAATAAAAGCACGTCGTCTCGTATACCGACGGAACAAGCATGATTGGTGTCGAGTCACACGGTCAGTATAAAACACGCACTGGGGAATGCTGACTGCGGACTGCGGACTACAGACTACGGACTACGGTCTGGGTATAAACCGTGAACTTAGGTATAAAACGCGGACTAAACATTACGGACTGGGCATAAAACGCCGACTCAGGTATAAAATGCGGACTGCGGACTAAATGCGGTCTACCGACTGCAGTCCATGTATTTTACTGACCGGTCGTAACTAATATCACATAATACATGTATAAACGAGAACAAACCCTCTCGTATGCACGTGCTATGCGATCATTTCATTTATTTTCACCCCTGCTGAAGGGAGACTAATTTTACGCCCATCTAAAAGCTCAGTCACAAAATGCCTTCCCTAGAATTTTTGTTTTTTTAACATACCAAACCTACGAAAACTCGAACGCACTCTAACTATCTACGATTACTAAAGACGACAATTTACCGGTAACTTAACTTAACAATTTACCGGTAACCATTTATACAACTGAACGGAGAAAGGCCTTGTGAGAGGGAAGAGTCTTGCCCAGGATAGACACAATGACCCCGGCCAGGACTCGAACCAGGACCGCTCGATCCGAGTCCAGCGCATTAGAGGTTCTTATCACCTTTGCATACTCAGCCCGTTATCACTAAAATACCACTGAACGTTTCTATTAATATTTATTGTTTCTCTAGGCAATCTTGGAGTGCCCATAATCTACTTTTTACTTTGTCACGTGAATCTATACTATAAACCAATTCAATTCACTAAGTTCCTGGACCTGAAACCTTGAGGCACAAAATCACATTTTACATAATTCTAACTTTAGTAGATTTAAGTATCATGATAACACACGATGTGCCTGGAAGATAACAGTCATCCGTGAATATTCCTCTTCATTCTTAGCGAATTCAAATTCTAAAACTGTTTCAGAGAATCCAAAAATGATTAAAAGGCGACACCTTTCCCAGAATTCCGGTTTATAAAAATCATATCAATTTATTCGTGGGTAAAGGTCCTGCGCGACCTTGACGATCGTTAAATGAATTGATCAGTCTTTCAATCAGTTTACTTGGACACGTTCCTGCTCAAGTTTTACTTGTACTACAGGGTTAATTGGAGACCCCTACAAAAATTAAAAGCCTAAGTTTTCGGACAAATTTACAGGTTAACTCTTTAAAGATATAAAATACCATACTTTTCAAAAACTAATTACATAATTGATTCTTTTTTTTTTTTTTTTTTTTTGAGTAATATAGTTGCCTTTTACATTATCACACGTAGGTCCTTTATGAAAATGTTCGACCTTTTCCGAAGCACTGAGTGTAAACTTAAATTCTTAGCGACAGCTACACTATACAATAAATTCTCAAACTAAAAAGTATTAACACTTTGCGTGAAAAATATATTATCAAAGCACCCGTCTTTTGGAATGTTTTGCAAAGACTTTGTGTAGCACTGGCAGCTAAAATGGACTATCTGTCAAATTAAAAAATTGGGAAACGTAAAACTTTAAGCTACTTCTGAAAGATAACATCTCAGCATTCCAAGACGTTATACAGAGGAATCCCGTTACTGTCACTAAAACTACATCAATATTGTGGTCGTATTCAAGGGATTCTTTAAAAAAAAGTAACAAGAAAATGACTGACTAAGCGTTTTCTTAACTTCTCGTCAAAAAACGTGCCTGTAGTAATGAGTTGATCGCACTGACGGAGTGGTCTTGAGGCGGGCTTCAACTGACATTAATGTTAGAGGTTACGCTTTTAAACTTATTTCCTAGTTGTATAATACCTGTGCTACACAATGTGCATGTTAAGATAACATAAAGTTCTTCAAACGCACTTTTTCCTTCCGTTTTAAGCAGTTGCAACAGTTCATTGTTTCCTCAGGAGTTTCTTGAGTCATGTATCGCCACAGTGAAGCGGTCTAGCCTTGTTAACCTGTGAGAGAGAAGAGTGTATGTAACAAATAAACAAATGGTAGAAAATATAAGTTACAAGAAAGATTTGCCACTAACGACTGTACATATTTTGTATAAAGATTTCATTTGAGGGGACAAATAACTTGTTGACAGTCCAAATTAAACCAAAACTTCTCAGCAGTAATGAAGAAAAAGATACTAGCCATCAGAACCGATTCTGTTCACATAGGATTGGCAAATCTTTGATGCAGGGATTCGCTTGTAAAACGAGTGTTATCCCTAGATCGTTGAACTTTGCGTCCAGTTCAAGAAAAACTGTGAAAAATATGGATAACAGGGGCCATTTGATCAAAGGGCAGATAACGCAATCCACCGGTCAAATCATTATCCAGTGGATAACTGTTGCCTGTTTGTATTTTCAAATGAAAATTAAAGCGGTCGTCTTCGTATATACAGAAATTACATTAGACTTGTTTTCATATCTCTGATAAACTTTCCAAAACATTGGCTCCGAAAACTAAGCACTTCACATCTTTCACACAAATCTCTTTCGCATGACAAGATTTCTCCCACGTATGAAATTTATACATTGCTTATAAGAGTGGTATCAAATATTTCAAGAAACCCTCTACATTTGGCGACTGCGAAATGTCTTCTGTGGAATGAATTGGTACCAAACGTTCTGCACGCGATTGATTTAACTTGTCATCTAGAATACTTGTCTTTTATTGTTTCGAATATTTTCGTTCAAAGGCCTTTAACGTCAGTGTATTTTTTACATTCATCTTGAAAAAACCTTTTCATAAAATGTACACCACTTTTCGAGAATAAGGCCAAGAAAAACCTAGCCTTTACTTTCCAAACGGCATGTGTTGAAATAACTCTGAACAATTCCATTATATTGGACCCAAAGTGAAAACTACGCGACGAATGAAAGTCTTACCATCAATCAATCGCCACATTTTTTGAACAAGAGCTTCACACTGCTTCTCCCAGCTGAAAGTATCTTCGTAACTTGTTCGCAGTCTTTGAATCTCTTGCAGCCGCTCTGCTCGGTCTTTCAGACGGACGGCTTTGATTGCTTTGGCCCACTCTTTAGGCTCAGCTGACTCCACCACAAATGGCTTTCCTAATGGTAACGAACGCAGTGCATCTCCAAAACCCGAGTTTCCACTCACAAGAATGGGAAGACCAGCAGACAAGCCTTCCAGCGCAGTTAGTCCAAAACCCTCCGTCCTGGAGGGCATGATGGCAAGGTCCGCCTCGCAAAACAACTCCTTCAATCTTTCCTTATTCTGCATAAATTTCCTAACGACCAGTTGATCTTTTGAGATTCCACATTGTAGCAAGTTCTCTGCGACGTCCTCCTCTTTTCCATCTGGTGCCCCCACAAATATCAGACGGTACGAGCTGTCTTTCAGTTCAACTATTGCTTTAGCAGCGATGTCATATCCTTTGAGACTGAAGTCTTCTGGATCACCGCGACCAAAGGTCAGCACTCTAAACTTCTCGCTCCCGAAAGTGGCTTGCTTTATGACTGAAAATTCACTGAAAATACCTGGAGTCAGCTGAATGACATCTTGGTGTTCTTTGCACGATCGCAGGTAAGCAGTGTAGGCGTCCTTCAACTTGGGTCCAACAGTTACAACAAGATTTGCCAACTTGCACAAGTCTACTTCTGTTCGGTGCTTCTCTTCACCTTTGGAAATGGCCTTGGAATAGTTCTTGTGCATTCCGAGTTCTTCAGGTGCAGTATGCACTACCTGGACCCACTTACAACTGTGCGATTTTTTAATGACCTGGACTTGTTTACCAAGCTTTGCTCCATGACCCAGAACAACGTCAATGGCAAGGTCTCCTGGTGGGACAATCAAACATTCAAGGGAGTCGTAGCCCACGAGTCTCTCTGCTTCTCTAATGGCAATGTTGTGGCTCTTAGCGTCTATCCTTTCTTCTTCAGAGCAGGCTGACGGTGGGACTAATAGAGTGACTTCTACTTCCATGTGTTCTGCAAGCTGGAAGGCAAGCTTTCTGTTTACGGTTGACAAGCCTCCCTTTTTAGACCTCCACTCACTGCCTAAGAGAGTTACTTTCAAAACCCTCTCGGACTTCCCTGGATTATCTTGTACTGGCTCGCCCTGAGATGTGCCGGCTACAGAGGAAAGACATAAATCCTGCAAGAAAATGAAAACGCCTTAATAAAAATGCATCAAAGCCAAATTTGTGGGTATATATTGTAACCGGGCATGAAATGCACTCTTCTTGCAATGCAAGACTACATCATCTTTTCAACTTGGTTTATTTGGCTTCGCATCACGAAAACGAAAGTGAATACAAGGGAGAAGTTAACTGTGGGAATTCCTCTATTGGCTTTATTCCAAGCTTGTCAGATGTCAAAACAAGACAAGGGAATCCCATTACTGTTGATTGCGACCTTAACAGATCTTTAGCTGTTTGAATGATTGCCGCATTCCTCCTTTTGAATGCTGCCCTAATGGCAAGTAATGGTGACGACTATTAAACAATTATACACGAGCGCGCGTTGGATATGAGATGTTAGATAGGCTAAGTGGCGCGTAGCGCCAAGTTGACTATAATCGTCCCAAATCCAACGAGGGCGAGTGGATTAATTGCTTTATTAAAAACGCTACGAAAATATGGAAAGCTAAACTAAAACGAAAATAAAAACGCTCAAAAAAATCACGCGTACGCTTATCATATTCTTAGAGCATGGTATAATAGCTCATAACCCATGATGAATAAGCCAATGAAAACTCTCGAATTGCATTATCCAACGATCCAGTTCTTAATAATACCTGATATAGGTAAATAATACATTTTGCGTTGTTTTGTAACACCCAAGCTCAACTACAATGTCAACCACTGGTGATATTACTCGTGAAATATATTACTTTTTATTCAAAAATCATACCTGGCTTGTCCTTTGTGAATACCACTTTTCCAGACCACGAACTGTGAGTACTTTGTCACTGACGCTTTTCATGCAGATCAAGCGTTCTCCTTGTTTTATTTCAAGGAAATGCAAACAATCTTCGTGTGAGCATAAGGTTTGGCTGTGGTTTACACACTGCTGACTTCCCTGTAGACAGTAGGGGCATGCAACACAGAACTCGTACCGCAGATTACCAAGGTACTGAAACTGTTTCAACAAATCTTGCAAAGTGTCTTCCAGAAACAATCGCACACTTCTTGCTGTTTCTGGTGATGTCGAAACTGGAACTGCTTCCTCTTCAGCTCTTTGCTAGAGGGAAATCTTGATGAACTTCTTTTTGCAAATCAGAATCATATCATGTATTATTTGTCGACCAACAACAAGCCAAGCTCCATCTCGGTACAGGTTTGGGGGTTGTACGGATCCAATCTTGGAACACCAAGCTATCGATCTTGAAACAAACTGAGAGAAGAATCCATGCGGAACAAAACCATCCACAAAGTGAAGATACAACGGGCAAGGATTGGTGGGCGATGGCTCCAGTTTAGCAAGGTCTTCAGGTGGCGACTTAAGTTGAGCGGGTACAAAGTACTTCATATCACTTGGCGAAGCTGAGAACTTTGCGATCAAACCAAATCGCTCCATCATGTCCAAGATGTCTTCCTTGACAAGGCCTTGCTGAATGAATTTGGAAAAGACACGATCGACAAGTTCCATGCTGAGGATACCGCTTGTCTCTACCTCTAGCCAGTACTTGGATTCTACGGGATCCTAACAACAAACAAAAAACAGTCTTAAGTTGCACAATTCCTTTTTATTGAAGCAAAGGAAGATTTGTGAAAACAAAGCTCAATATGCCACGAACATGTGACAAGAGAAAATCTGAGTCCCCGACGGTATTTGAACCCATTACCTCCCATATATCACATGAGTGCTATAACCACTGACCGATGGTTAGCGAGGCCATAATTGTACTACAATTCTAAGGGATTATTTTTATAACCCTGCTGGACCTTGCGTTCTTAATTTGTCTCATGTATGTTCACTAGAATCGGCAAAAGACGAAGAGGAAAAAACGGAAATCGCCTCTCGTTAAAAGTTATGTCACTGAGGTATGATGTATCTTAAGACTTCAGCCCGCATTTTACAGGTCCGTCTTTCATAATCTTCCTTAATCTTGCTCAATTGAACTATCCCGGCAGCTTGTTTTGGTTTCACCACGTCTAAGCTATTACTTTGAGACTTACTTTCTTTGAAGGTAGTTTTAATCCATGGTAAATAGCTACTTCAGTAACTCACACCGCTAATACCCTTGTCTTCACACAGAGGAACAGACCTCCTTTAAAAGCTGTCCCCAATAAAAATATACGTAAGTCCATTTGACCAAGAGTTTGTTTGGGGAATACGCTAGACGTTTCGTATAGAAGATAGGCTTTTTAAGTGCTAAGCATAACGTCTTCCTACCGCTTTGTTGAAGGGTGGTATGGTTATCAACATCTTGAATAGCTCAATTAACCATTGCGCCTTCAGTATGACTGTGCTGCGGTGCTTTACAATCATTCCAAGGTCGTGATAAAAATGCGACATGGCGTAGAACTGGTCTTCATCCTCGATAAAGCACACTTCTTTGGCATACGTTTGAAGTTGTTCCACATTCATGTGATAGACATTTTCAGCTACCAAAGCTTCAACGACCTTTTCGAAGTTGAACCACCTAAAAAACAATCAAACAAAATAACTAATCAATTTAAAACAGTATTCAAGTATTAAACATCTCCACCTCAAAATTTTTAAAAACAAACAGTTAAACAAAAGATCTTACAACCATATTGCCGACATTCACCTGGCACTTCCTGGTGGCTTATTTATTGCTAATTTACTTTATTCCCAGGTATTTAGTGACTTATTGCACTTACTTATTTATATTTTTCATTTTTCCCATATTTTGTCTCCTTACTGCCCTCCACCCCCCTGAAGCTATAATGTCAACCAACTTTTCTATGTAAAATAATTAATACTATTTCATTTCACTCATCTCGATTAGCTTTTTAGTTATTCTGTGTGGATGTAACTAATTTTCTGTTTCAATTATTTTTTATTGTAACCAAGAGTTTTTATAGTTTCGTAATAAAGTGTACGTTGCATTCAAATGTCCTAACCGGAGAAAAAAGATGACATTCCAAAACATGGGCTTCGAAGATTCCATAAAAGGGATAATTGATAGTTCCCATAGCGAAATTTCACAGAAAAAATCTTGGGAAATGCTATATGTTATCAAGATGACATATAAATGGAAAATTCCCGTCGAAAGATTTTTACGGATATTTTCCCTGTAAAATTCGAAAGAAAGTACATGAAAAATCCCCAAGTAATACTTCATGGAAATTTTATGTTTAATCAAATATAAGACATGGCTCGTCAAAAATCCTAGTTTCTCGATAAGAACGCGCATTTCGTCTTTAATAAATTCATTGGAGGGTATTTCCTTGGTTCTTTCCACTTACGTAGCCTCAATTAATAATCTCGATATTTCAATGAATCTAGTGCAGTTACAAATAAAGTATATACGTTCCAAAACCTCTTTCCCAGGATAGTACCATAGTTTCTAAATCAAATGTCGATTCTCTAAGATAGAGTTGTAAATAAGCCCTTCTAGCATTTATTTGAGGTATAGTACTAGGTTAAACCATAATGGTTAAATATATGGCTGTCCAAAATGATAAACAAAAACCTTTGCTAATAAACTCAAGGCTAAAAAATGCAGGAAAAACTAAATGTCGGGTCTACGTACAAGGCCAAGTTTGAAATGAACGCCACACGGCGTTTAATCGAGAAAATACGGTAAATACAAAGTAATGTAAAGATTGAGGGAAAATGGAAACACTAGTTGTGTTGATGTGATAAAAATAATGGCAGATACACAAACAGACAAACCCTAAATATACTACACTACCCCCGTGTAGCACTACGAAGTGCACGAAAGGGCATAAATGAAATATATAAAACGAAACAGACATTCACAAGCAATTAAGTTGCAAAGAAACCCAAAAAGGTCTCAATGGGAGACCATAGATCTTAAATCCTCTTTACAGGCCTCTTGTGCAACTGCTGTTATTGCAAAGGCGTGAAGATCTCTTTCTCTTGTCAGTCATATCACTTTACTTCACTGGTATCTTCTCCCCCATGTATGGCTCCTGTCTCAAAACATCCATGATTTTGGTTCGAAGAGCATCAATTCCATCATCACTAGCAACATCAGTGTCACGCCCCTGCCCTGAAAATTACAAATAGTAACAAGGCACTCGGCTGTATAGCACCCATGCAAAGTTACGCGTAACATTCATCCAGATCCAAGGTGAATGGCAGTTGTTACAGAGAAGCTCTTATCACCTGTGTCTTCTCTATACACGTTTGTGATTTGCGCTTATTTCCACCACAATTCGAGAGTATGGCTCAGGAGAGATACTGTTAAACGTTTACAAACAATATACTCTACATGGTCCTTACACCGAAGACCCAACCATGAACCTTTTGAGGTATCTTAGGCAGAGAATGTAAACAATGTAAATCTTTCCAAGGCTATCTTTATCGCAACATATACTCCCGATGTACTAAAACTGTTCCCTCCGTACAAAACAAGTCAATTCTATGAAAGGCACGGCCAGTATTTGATAAAATCCTGTAGGTTTTATCCATTTGCTTTACTGATGGCTTTTATACATAAACCAAAAGCAGACTTGAACCTATGTGCATTTTTTTTTTTTGCTGAATCAGTGGTCAAGCAAAAAAAATCGTTTACCTGCAAACCATTTCATGATCTTGCATAACCATGACTCATCGCCCAGAGTGTTGTCAATGCTGAAGAATGGCCGGATAACATGCTTCTCGTATTCCTTACCCGAAATTGCCTGCTGTATTTTTGATGTCGCAGCCTCAATATCCTCAAACGGTTCATCAGCATGTGTGCCAACAATGAACACTGGAGGTCGGAGATAGGGCGGCCTGTCGTCTGAGATGCCAACCACTTCCTCTCCTGTTGGTCTGATACTGTGGATTGTTACCAGCCATGACAGCAGATTCTCCAGATTTGTTTCGTTGTTTGGGTTTTCCAAAAATTTATCATGTGTTCCTTGTCGAACACAGGGCTGAGCTAGGGCGTCTAGTGCCTTGCTGAGGTTGTGCACCAGGACATACACTGCTCGTAATGACAGAAACACAGGGTGAGAAGCGTAGTACAGGTGCTGTCCGGCAAAATCCCACAAATCTACAGTAACTATGGTTTCTCTCTTGTCACCAGCATTTTCAGCGTCACCATGCACGCCTTTAAGCATGTTCCTCAACCGCAGATACGCATGTTTTGTGACGTCATCTGGAGGCGAGGTTGCATCCATCATTAATGTTGAATTTTTACTTGAACTTACAATGCTGTCATCTAGAAGGTCATCAACGGTATTCTTTGTTACAGCTTGCACTCGCATTTCACTCTCTGGCGGGGAAATGGTTGAGTTCTTGAGATTGCCAACATTTTCAGGAACCTAAAATGGAGTTTTTAAAAGAGGTAGCATTTTCGTTTCATTAGGACATGCTTATTCCAGTATCTATAATTATATCTGAGAAATAGTGTAGGAGTACGTACTGAAAAAGAACTGTCACATTTTTGCCCACAGGGACTCACCTTGCATAGTAAATGAGTCAACCTTATCTATCTAATCTGACTACAATTCAGTCAAAGCTTTAATATTATGTATTCTAGCTCCTTTTTTGTGTACCGTAATCCTATGTTTCAAAAATGCCCAATTTTATGCTCTTACAAGATAGGCCTACGAGTCTCATCCTATGGCGCCATACAACAGTTCAACCGTGCTATGTTGCCTGGGTGTGGAATCAAAGTACGTCGCAAATAGTCAAACAGGAAGTAGCTATCAGCCCTATGTCTGCGGATAGGCGTACGGGCACCTTCGGACTTGGGGTGGCGGTGACCTTCTTGCCCGAAAAATCTACGCAATGCCCGAATGCGTGATTGTTGAAATCGGGATGGAAACGAACTCAAATTGCATGAAAATCAAAAACGTTCACAATTCCCACAACTAATGAAACTGCTATGATTCCAAAAATAGATATATTGCTTGCATACTCAGTCTATCAACAGTCTCAATCTGAGTAAAATCTAAAACTTATTAAAATGAAATTTTCTAAAAAAAATTAAAGTATCTAACTAGAAAGTTCATTTAAGAGTTTTGGAAATCACGCCAACAGCATTATTTCGTAATGTTTTCTCTCAAGTGTCGTTGCCCGAATAATTTAGCGTTTTGCCCGAAAAATCACAGTGTCCATAGCTGGGGGGGGGGGGGGGGGAGGGCTGCAGCCCCCCCTCGCCCTCGCCCTCCTCCCCCCCCTCCCCCAGTTCGTACGCCTATGGTCTGTGACGTTACTCTTGGCCTGTCAGTGTTACTCAGCATTGTTTTACACTCGACCTCTTAATGTAGGTACTGATGACCTCCAGCCACCAAAAGAGATTATATATGGTCGCTTTTGGTGTCGTTTTCAATTAACATCGACCATACCATTCACTTTTAAACTAGAGTCGCCCCAAACTTCAACGTACAAACCTGATTTATTTCCGAGCTGTTCGTGCCCATCTCCATTGTTGATTCTTCTCCTGTCAGTTTTAGATCTGATTCCATTGCCGACACTCTCTTTACTTCATTGACTATACAGTGATAATGTTTTTCAGCTAACATTCTTGATATGTCTTCAGAAAATTCCGCCAAACTTGGCTTATTCTCGCCAGTGGAATTCCAATTTTTTACCTGATCGACTTCAATCTCGCAGACTGAAGGATCAACTTCGATTCCCTCAGTGCTCTGTTCTTTAGCGTTAAATGGCAAACCTAAGAGAGACTTCTTCAAACTTGTTTTGCCAGCACGATCCTGACCAACCAATAATATTCTACCACGGTAAACATTCACAGAACCATCCTTCAAAGCCTTTTCATAGAGCAGCTTTGCAACATCTCCTTGTGCTTGTATTTCTCCTGGAACTATGGGTGTAATTGTAAGAAAATGCAGTGATTTTTCTGATTGCGAAGGCTGTTTATAAGGGAATAGCTGTTATTGCAGTTGAGTCTGCGGTCAAATATTCTCTTGTTTTAAAAGGCATGCAAACGAGGCGAAAGGGTCAATACAATGCAGGATTGACCCTTTCGCCTCGTTTGTGTGTCAAGCCGCTGATAACTGCAATAACAGCTATTAACGAAGTGAAATTGGTTATTGTGGTATACTTCAATCACAGAGGTTCGCCAGTGACCTCAAAGTAACAAAAAAGCGCAACCTGCGATCATAACTGCGTATCTTATTCGCATCCACATTAGAATACACTAAATACATGTAATAACTGGACCACAAGCATATATTGTAAAATTCTAACATGGCTTCAAGGCTTAGGGGACTACAACCAAAGAAACAACATTGCGGTTGAGGTACGAATAAACAGTTTCTTTTGCTTTGGTCCCTTAAGGTTCGGCGGCAAAGTTTATTAGAATTGGCCCATTAACAACACGGTTAAGAGGGATGCAGTTAAGTCAGTTACATAGCTAGATAATGATACACCACGGCATGGCATAACTTAACCGGCCAGGTTCTATGCTAACCTGCAATGTCTAATGACATCCCTTGTGTCATGAGACTTTCAATTTCTTCAAACCCCAAGGGGTTACCTGCCACGGACAGCTTTTTAAGATGGTGTAACTCAACGATATCTTCATAGATTTTTTCTATATTGTTGTTCCTCAATTCCAGCTCTTCTAGTTTTTCCAGATTTTTCATATTTGCCGGTAGTGTTTAGAGTTCATTGTCATTCAAAAACAAGTGCGTCAGGTTGATCAGGGTGACAACAACTTCAGGAAACTGTGTTAGCTTGTTGTGGTTCAAATTCAGCTTTGTAAGGTTTGACAGGTTTCTTGTACTACGTGGTAACTTTGCGAGCTCATTGTGTGAAAGGTTCAGTATTTCCACCTCCGTTAACAGTTCTGTGATAGCGTCTGAAATCCTTAGCAATCTCTTCCCTTCCAGATTTAAAGCCTTGCTTTTTATACGAATTGTCTGCTTTAAAGTACGTTCGATCTCCAACTGGTTCACTACAAAAAAAATAAGAATAATTCCTCATTCAGTTGTTTTAGATAAAGATTCCTCTTGTCAATTTAGGACTCAGCTGTCTCTGATGCACAGTATCAAAACTGCAAAACCGAAACATGCGTTGTCAATTATGCCTCAATACTATTTAAATCTTTACTGGACACGAGGAAACCATGTCAGCGGTTTAACCTTAAACAGCAGAATATTAAAAGCAATTGAGCGACACCAGCAATGTGGTGTTCGTCAAAGATATGGAACACTTTATTGCCTATTTGTATTTCAGCGATCCAGGACACGTACTAGACTTTACAACGCTTTTCACATCAGGGCCTTACAACAATGACTCCTCATCATCAATCCATAGAATATTTGAAGGAATTGGAGAAATGGTACAAGCAAAGACATCTTAGAAGACTTTGTTGAGGTTAAGGACACAGGAAAAGGATAGGTTTAACACTACTCTAGGAGTGGGCAGGAATTTTGCCAACTCACAAAAGAACTGGGGCCCAGACATACGAGTGGTACAACTTTAACAGTCACAGGCTATGCTGCAATAATTTAATGATAATTTACCAATTTATATAACGCGTATTTATATATTCTGATCTATAGCGCTTACTGATATTGTGCTCATATTTTAAAATTTGGCTGGTGACATACCATGCATACAGTGGCTGCGCCCGCAGTACGAGCGGCAGTCAAACACAAGCTGCTCTTATAATAATCTCTTTCTTCGCAGTTAACAAAAATAGAGAGAATGCTAAAGTTGCTTTGGTCTCTTCTCCAACCTCTGAGTTAAGGTATCAGTATATCCCAAAATTGACTATTTTTCAAAAAAAATGTTTTTTGCTTTTTCAGATAGATCTTATTGCGATTTTTCATTTAAAAAAAAATTCTATGAAAACGATTGACCATAAGCAAATTTATAGACAAAAAAACGTTTCTTTGCATTAATTACCTCTAACTGATAGCTGTCCATTAACAAGTTGCGTGACAGATTGCCGCGTAATACGATTGTCTAACGCTTGTGTTTGGTAGTCTACGAGCTGTTCTGAGTGTTCTCTGAGTGTGCTCTTTCATTGCCTACGGCATCTCAAAGCTGATGCGTTTTACAAATCGAAAAGAATATACAGAAGCGAAAGATATTTTCTTACTAACCTTGGAGCACGAGCGGTGCAATTCAGATCTTACAAAAGATATTTCCCGCCGGAGGCAACATTTTAGGGGTAACCCGAAAACACTGACACCCTGCGTGTAAAAAAGAAACCAGACAAGTAATCAAAATTTCTCGACACCGTTTTTTAGAGAAAGGAAGAAAAGAAAACATAGCGATGTTCATCGCGTCCTCTCGCTCAAACCCGATCGGAAACGAGCTTGATTAGTGAACCTCTATACTTTGGGAAATATAGCGCTATATTCGGAAAACCTTATTTTTTGTAATTTTAATCGATATACCTTCGTAATCTACAATTCTTAAACTTTCAGAAAATGTATACTTTACTGGAGTTTTCGTGAACTGTCCGACCGTAAAGCGGCGCAAACGAATGATGGTCATTTGGGGTATACTGATACCTTAATTTGACGAGGAGCAACATACTTTGTGATTAACACTGCACAGTTATTTTGCATGAACGATCGCATTTGATACCCGATTAATTCGCTGGAACGTCAGTCGGTCATTTTGGAGTTGACAGCCTGCGCCGTCTTTGGAAAGCAAAATCCAAAACAAAACATAATTTTATCGAATTCTAGATTTTATAACCTTTCTGTTGATATATAGTTTGTGGGGGTTTCCTTGAAAACAGCGCGCGTACGAATTTTTTTCTGGAGGACTCCCGCGAAGGTTTAAAGTAACCTTAAATGAACTAGAAAAATTGAAAGCAGACTGGCACAGTCTCGATTAACAAGCCTCATTAACAAGGGAAATTGGCATCCAGAAGCAAGGATATGTGTATACTTGTAAAGTTCACCGATTAAGAATTAGAGGCAAACTGCCATGAAGAGGAAGGACATAGTGAAGAAGAAGTGAAAAGTGAAAAAGATGATTGCAAAGAAAGAAAAGAAGTGGTGGAGGATAATAAAGAATTCAATGAAAGAAATTCAGTGTCATTGTCAGAGAAAACCGGGCAGTACCAAAAGATTGAGGTCGGCCGTTTACCTTCATCATTTCATAGTATAAAAGCTATCCGAAAAGATAAACAACCATGACATTTAAAGGAATTTTATTTAGTTTAACATTCTGAAACGTGTACATGAGTTTTTTTTATAACAAAGATATATTAACAGAATATTGCATTCATGTCTGGATCGAACAAACGTCTTAACTACCGGGTTTAGAGATTGTACTTCTAATTTAATCAATTCAATCCTATGTTTATCCACCCTCATTTCCATCCAAATCTCTACAAGTAGACTCTTCAGTCGTTTTTAACAGACTAGAAAAATTTATATGAAGAGAAGTTATTCTTCGCCGTATTTCTTATACGTTTAACACTGACGGCAAGTTAATGTTTAAAACGAACCATGGTTAAGTGGCATGTTTTGATTTCCCAACAGAAACACCTTTTGAGATAGCATTATTACGTTCCATCCAGACTTTTGGCACATTTAAACAGTAAAACAGTATTCACACCGACAGGTTATAACTATATCATGCATTCAGAAAGAATACTTTAATTTACTAACACAGAGGTTTTTACCCTAAATTGCCAAGGTAATTCACATTAATTTGCTTTGACTTTGCCTCGCTACGCTTAGTGATTGGTTTAAAAGCCTAGCGTCATATTCTCAAGCAATCCTAGCTAAGCTTCGCTCGCACATCTTTTCTCGAGTTCGTATTCGAGTTCAATATTGTTTCAGTAGAATGTCTGTGTCCTTTTTGATTGTTCAGAGTGATTACCTTGGTTGTCGTTTTACCACAGTCAGTTAAAAACCTCTCTATGTGTTGAATATTAAAATATGTTGGATAACTCATTACTAAACGTTGTATTGTAAGTAACGTAATTTAATTAGTACTGCACTAAGATGGCATTGGGCCCCGGTGTAGCGTGATAGTGCGCAAGTCATTTGTACAGTTTGAAAATTTTATTTAGATTAAAAATTAATTGGTTTCTGCTGGAATCTGTGAGAGAACTAATAACTTCGTGGGATGCAAATTTAACCAGGAAAGAAATTTGGTGGGATAAGAGTAAGCTTCATCCTCAACTTGAATTTTCATTTAAGTAAATTTGTTGCTATTTGAAATCTACTTTTGCATCATAAACAAATTAATCAACAATAATTCCAACGCTTTTCTTTTGACTCCTGGTGCCTTTTGTCGCACGGAAAACATGACAAAAGCACTATTATGCTATTGGCCCTTTGAATAACTTTAGCCCTGCGGTAAATATAACTAAACATACATGTGTATGTATAACTTAGTTGTACTAAACCCATTAAACATTACATTATTTTTAGTAACAAGGTGAATAATAATTAGTGTTATAATAATAAAGAGTCCTTATTCATAGCTTTAAATAGACGTTAAAACTTACAAGGTACTTATGGAATTAAAAACTGTCCCAATAATAACAATTTTTAACTATAATCCAACTTGTAAGCAAGGCAATTTTGGGCATTTCGTAGTTTCTGCCAGAAATTGTCTCGTATCCACTATATTTAAACTGTAAGGCAAATGAGAAAAGTTAGAAAGGAGTATTGATATTCATTACTAACATATGCAGAATCAAATAACAAAGGTACTGGACGTATATCTATAAGTGATAATTGTCTGTTTAAATACCTTACACGATGTTAGCACTACAGCTTAAATATATTTACAAAATTAAAGTAAGGAATTTGATCATTCCCTGAAAGATGCCTGTCTGTGGAAATAACTTCGTTGCCTGGAGTCTATCACAGTGGAGTTAACTAAGGAATATGAAGATTAAGATTGCGAAATAATGTCCTAATGACGTAAGGCAAAATCCTTGAAGAATTAAACAAAGTTTAATGTCAATCGATGTGATAAAAACTGAAATTTTCATATCAATCTGATCAGAAAAGTTGAAACACCAAAAAGAATTTTGAGACAGATGTTGGGCTAAAAGAAAGAGGAGACATACAAACTGAATTGTTTCTTGGTTAGATTACCAAAGGAAGAGTTTTTTTGATAGATTGAGGAAACAGGCAAAATGTCTGGAAGAGATTTCTTTTGTTGGCCTCTTAATATCTACATTGTGTACACACAATTTACCAGCTCAACATGCTGCAATAGAAATCAGCAGCCTTGGAACTTTCAGAGATGAGATAATTTCTTTTGAAAAATCCGCCATATTGTACCTAGAGAGTTCTACCACCGTCATTCCATATCAGCTGGCATTTTCAGCCGTGCAAGGAATTCGTAATTCTCTCCTCTCTATTCATCTTGTACGTGCAAGCGCCGGACGCTATCGCATTCATTGGTACCACGGCGGCTAAAACCGTGAGCCAAAACCTTTGTCACTCCTTGTGTAAATATTTCACAACGTCACCTGCTTCCTGTCATAAATCCGACAAAACCTTAGTGGTTTGTGTCTTTGAAATAGCCGCTAGCGTGGCTTAAATGCAGGTGTTTAGTGTATGTTTGTAAAACTACCTGAAGAGGTCTACCACTAGTTTCGTGTTTAATTTAATTTTAAAAAATGTAAACCAAATTTAAAAAGAAACAAAAAGCTGTAATTTAAAAAAAAAAAAAAAGCAAAACTTCTCGGTCTGCTTATACTACAGAAACTAGGCTGTGCTACTAAGTTAAATTTACGACAAGTTACTATTTTATACAATTGCAAATTACTTGTATAATGTCTGGGATGTCAGCAAATTTTTAAGTTTGACTGTTGTCTGGGCAATAGCCAAACATGTTTACTAAAGAACTTTTGGCATTCCCTACAGGCGATTACACTAGATACATTTTTTGAGAAACCAAATCGGACAAAAACACAGATAAACAAACATACAACACAAAAGTTAAGCCACACGAGCTAAAAACGTGTATATTGTACATTGTAGAATGCTTACAATTTCAATCAAAACTGGTTAAAAAGTGCTCAATAACTTTTAAACAAATTAAGCTACACCGATAGGAAGAGCAGTTTTTAAGATAATACAAAGTAATGGTTGTTCCGCGCAATCAAGAAAAATTGTTACTCTGGCTTTCATATCAAATTTCTTTTTAAAGTCTCTTGTCTTGAGGAATGGAAGTTATGAAAGTTTTAAATAACCCTCACTTTTCACAAATTATATATACGACTGAATATTGAAAAAATTATCAGATTTTAAGCTTTTGTAATCACACTCTATTTCCTTCTCTATAAACGAGAGCAAATGGATTGCTCAAATCATCGAAAATAATAGACCTGCTTTGATTCAATATCTTTACTGCAGGGCCAAACAAAGTTCTCAGAAGCTCTCTTAGAAGACAAAATGTGCAAAGTTATAACAAATTAGCTTGAGCAACTAATTTTTTTAAAGCCTTGACTTTTGTGAAGAGAATGCGAGTTACTTTGCTAATGCTATTCGCATTGATATGATTGCTATTCATCTACTAGCTCACTGTACAGCGTTACATTGTCTTGCCTAAAAAAACAGCCGTCTTATATCACGTCGTTAAGTCTTCTCCCGAGAAACGCCTGAAACTCGATGTGCATTTTGTTTGTTTATAGTGGTCAGGTTGTTCGTAATCCAGGTTTAAGAGTTGATGGAGGTTTAAAGTTTTCTTTCGTGGGTAAAGTATTTTCTTTGCTTACTTTTAGAGGACTTAGAGCTTGAAAGCCGTCGTCAAAAGTTGAGAGAAAAAAATGGCTTAAGTTTATAAATGAGTGACACTAATTTTGGACTAGCTTGGTCATGCTTTGAACAACCAGGTCATGGTTAAGTTTTGTTGTAGGTAATCATGTCGGGAAGTAAATATCTCGCTTGGCACTAAAAGAGACAATGATCTAAGTCTCTTGCCACTACTATTCAACTGAAGCTAACTGAAACATACACATGCTATGACCGGATTAGTCAGTACTGCAATATCGGGCAGGACAATAAGATATGCCTGATAACTTGTAGATATAATAGGAGCGGCAGTTCTTTACTTGAATGAGGAATGAATTCTTACAACAGGGAAACCTATTAATACAGACGTTTCTTGTGACTTTACCCTCAGCCACTGTAGGATGACCACCACTCAACCAGACAGGATAGGCTGCATCACAACGGAATGTCGGTGGACATGTGGTCACCATTTTTGTGCCTGCAGCTCCTTGGAAGCGATACCAGCCATTGAGTGTGTTGTCACATTTGGCGTGATTTTCTTGTGTTTCGTAGTCATATTTTCTTGTAGCATCTGTCAGATTTTGGTAGTTCTTACATATGTCAACTAAAAAAAACAAACAAAGTAATACGTAAATAACTCTCCCCTGATCCGTAGATACCTCTCTCGTGCTGTGTCTTTGGGAGTTACTTGTAGTTTGAATACAGTCACTTCATATATTTTGTTCAATTTTACATCACTTTATTACATCCGGTCATGCACAAACATTTCTATATGATTTGTCTTCGTTTCCATTTTTCCTGGGAACAAGGTTGTAAAAAGTTCTCGCCACCGAAATATAGCTTCTACAATAGGTATTAATTACCACCTTTTTGTCTGTTTATACGAGAAAATCTTCATATTTACATTTGAAATTTCCAGTTCAAATGCTGTTGGGTAACTTGTAGGTAAGCCATAGCTGAATAAATTTGTCCTTCAAGCGATGATATTTATCGGCTCTAAGTGCGAGAACATCGCAATCAGCGCCAGTGTTTCTCCACTAAGGTGTGTTTACTCTCTGGCATTGGATGAACCGCTGGAGGAATACCATGTGGGATACATTAACCAACTATGTAGTGGATTCTAACTTCATATGGGTTATTTATTTTTTTTTTCCTGATACATGCCTACTTGTTAAATAAGATTCTTAAATGTGGCAAACCGTCCTTACATAACGACAAATAAAGTTTTTAACTGTAGCTAATCAAAACAGAATAGAAGATATCCCTACTAATGATAAAACTGTGTTGCACCTTCACAAATAGCACCGTTCTTTACAAATCCATCTTTGCACTGGCAGTTGTACGATCCAACCTTATTCCTGCACACAGAGTTAGCAACAGCACCACATGGGTTGATCTGTGCAGCGCACTCGTTAATGTCTAAAAACAAAGGGATGCAAGTGTTAGTATTTCAATTTCACAATGGATGGTTAAGTGTCCCATTACGAGCATAAAAAGGAATTCTGGTGGAAGTAAACTACTAAACATGTGAAAATAACAACAACAAAAAAAAAAAATCAGAAGAACCTCAAGAGAACCTTGTTACCAAGAAAATCAGTAGAATTGGCGCCTTAAATCTACTTCAAAGTTTTCACATTTCTAAAGTGATTACACGGCATATAGAAACACCTAGAGCAGATACATTTTATTAGAGTAATCGTGTGGCTGGCTAACGGGAAACTTTCAGTGATATCAACCACACAGTGCTGCCATCTGCCCATCGATTGTAGGCGTTTCATCCCTATTACTTGCATGTGGTATTACCTGCTGTTATCTACAGCGATTATCTCATTCACACTGTTCCAGTAAAGTCTAGTGCGCAGCTGCAGTTGAATTCGTTCACTCGTCTAAGTAAAATATTTGTCTTCACTTTCAAATAACTCTTCGCATCATTTCTCCTCCACCTGGCCACAGAAGGTGTAAAATCGGCCCTGACGCCATACCCATGCGGTCAATTCCCCATCTGTCCCCCCTTCACCAGAGTGGACGATTGACTTTCTCTTTTTTTCCCTTTTCCAGTGGCTGTCAATTTCTAGGAAATACACCTTTTGCTCCCAATCGTTTGTTAACATTGCTGTTTTATTATTTCACGAACTACTACCTGTTTCACGTTAATAAAGTGTATTATCGTTTGTCTTACGATGTAGTCACTTGAGATGTAGATCGCGACGTTTCGACTGCTTACTGCTAATCTTCTTCAGGCGATAAGGTCGACTGATTGCACGGTATCATTTATATCACAAAGGTCGGCTGTGATTGGTGCATTTCGATCCTCCTATTGTTCCATTGTTCCGGCGAGTAGCTGTTCCCTCAGTGGTCCGCTGTTGTACCGTTCTGCTGTTGTTGTGTTTCTTAATCGTGGGTATCCCTGCTTCAGGAATTTCAATTCCACTATCCCTGTTGATATTGTTAGGATGAAGTCTTATGTGAATAGCTTCCTTGACCCTACGTGTGTACCAGTGAGGATCTCGATCAATAAACTTGACCTCATTCCACATAGGATAGTGGCCGGTCTCGTGGGTGTGTTCAGAAACGGCGGAGGTCTGCGTACGGGCGGGTCGTATATCCCTGTCGTGTTCTTTGATCCTCTCCTGCATAGATCTTCCTGTTTTCCCGATGTAGACTTTGCCGCACTCACAGGGAATCCTGTAGACAACACCATCTTGTTTAGCCGGGTTGACGGTGTCCTTTGGTCGCACTAAGTGTGACCGAAGTGTCGTGTCGGACTTAAAGACGGTGCGAACGCCTTGTTGTTCTAGGCAGCGGCGGAGAGACTCCGAAACCCCTTGGACATAAGGTAAAACGGCGGTGGATTTAAATTCCGCGACAGGCTCTCTTCTTGGGGTTGTTCGTGCCTTTGTGATCTTCTGTACAAAAGAGGAGGGATATCCGTTAGAAACAAGTACAGATGACAGATGTTTCTTCTCTCCAGCGATTACTGATGGTTTGGTCACGAGACGTTTAGCCCGGTCGTACAGACACTTCACAATACCGCGCTTTACTGACTGAGGGTGGTGTGAATCATACGCTAGGTACTGCATCTACTACGATGGATAACAACAACCCTTTCCTCGACACTGTTTCACATTGTGTGCCATTAAATCCTGGTGCACAGCTACAGTTGAATCCGTTTACTTGGTCTGTGCAGTTCCCGTTGTTCTTACAGGGATGACTTGTACAGTCATCGATATCTGTTTTAATGGGATAAGGCAGAAATTTAATAACGGTCATACCGTAAAATACCACGTTAAAGCCTCCCCCGATAAAAACCCCTCTATTTGCTAACAGCGATATTATTCCCGATACAAGCCCCCCCCCCCCCCCCTCCGATACGAGCCCATCTAATGTATGAATCAGATAAAGTTCTGTTCCTTTCCAGTTGCTCCAGTCACACTAGTGTTTTATAGATGTTTTTGAAACATATTCTCCGTTTATAGTGACTCACAATAAATGTCTTATAAATGTAATGGTTCTAAATGCTCAGATGCGTTATATATCCTCATTCCGAAACAATATTTCTATTTTGCTTATATGCCTCCCCCCGTATATAAGCCCCCCGTCTTTAAGCCCACAGGAAACCCCTTATGAAGTTATATGACCCCAAGGCTTTAACGCGGCATTTTACGGTATACGACAGAACCAACAACACCAATATCTGCAAAATAACCAAAAATGCATAAGATCGTTTATCGGCCTAAATTTCACTCCTTAGAGACTTGCATAGGTCAACTGGATAGAATTATGGAGAAAAAAGAAAGCTTTGGGGAAAAATGTGCTTTTCTTTAATCAAAAATGCATAAGCAAAAATATCCGTGAACATTGCTGTTTTGTTATTTACACGAATTATAAGGTTAGTGATGTTATCTGTTACGATTACCTGTTTCACATTGTGTTCCATTAAATCCTGGTGCGCAGCTGCAGTTGAATCCGTTCACTCGGTCTGTGCAGGTCCCGTTGTTCTTACACGGATGACTTGCACAATCATCGATATCTGTTTCAAGGTGATAAGGCAGAAAGTTAATAACGATCACATTCGATAGAACCTGCAACAACCAACAACAAAACTCAGTAACAAAACTACGCTTGAAGTTAAAAGATACAACACTGAAAAAGAAAACTTAGAAAGAGATTCAAAACCGTAGAATATCAATGAAAATTAACTAGTTTTGGCTATAGTTACCTGTTTCACATTGTGTGCCATTGAATCCTGGTGCGCAGCTGCAGTTGAATCCGTTCACTCGGTCTGCACAGGTCGCGTTGTTCTTACAGGGATGACTTGCACAGTCATCGATATCTGTTGTAAGGGAAAAAGGCAGAAAGATAATAACTGTCAGGAGAGAAAATCAGATTATTTAGTATATTTTACATATTCGGTTTAGATATATTTGTTTTAGTTCATTTTGCATTTCTAAGTTACAGTTTACTATTCCAGTTCATTAACCTTAACAAACACCTGCTATTTTTGTTGTAGATCATAACTGTAATAAGCGCTGAGCTGTAATTACTACCTGTGATAGTCGTTTTGTTGAACTGTTATCTCCCTTTATTGTTTTGAAAGTTATTAATGTTGAAAACTGCAAATTCCGTTACAGTTAATCGAGCTTTCTGAAATGTATGAGATAATGTTTAGTTGAGATTTTTTGAAAACTTTCGCAAACCTTTAGAATTTTGTTTTCGGCTTAAATGGCCGTGCCTTGTGAAATATTCTTTTGTTACGTTCTTGGATTAAAATGATATCGTTGGACCTAAGTGCTGAGTGCTGTTGGCGGCTCTGAAGATATTTCCCTTTAACAGATTCCGGTCCTGATCCTCGCAACCAGAAAGTTTTCACAAGTTTTACAGAAGTGCTTTCTCAGGCCAAAAATCTATTATCACACATCGGTCATATACAATAGAACTTTGCAACAACAAAAAAGTCTCTGCCCTTTTCAAGCGGTTTAAAAAATAAAAGCACAGCAAGCGACATAGAAAGAGATTAAAAACTCCATACATCTGAGGGAAAATAAATTTTGGCCATAGTTACCTGTTTCACATTGTGTGCCATTAAATCCTGGTGCACAGCTGCAGTTGAATTCGTTCACTCCATCTGTGCAGGTCCTGTTGTTCTTACAGGGATGACTTGCGCAGTCATCGATATCTGTTTTAGAAGAAAAGATTGAAAGGATTAAACTGCAATAGCTTCCGTTGATATATTTGACGTAGCCCAGCCCGGAGCAAATAGGTAAAAGAGATCACTAACTAAGTAACTTTTAAAATTTTTGCTTTTTATAAAGAAAAGCAAAACATCTTTATCAGATATCCATCATTATCATAATCCAGTCAGGGAATAGCAACGGATCTCCTCCTTGAAATATAGGTTTATTAAAATACACTCCTGGTTGTTACCTTAATAGAAAGGTCACATAACTTATACGTAAAAGTTCGTAAAAATTTGATTTAACGCCTATGCAAGGTTGTACGCATCGCAAATATGCCTTATTTTGTAAAATACAGAGTCTCTAATCATACAAACAGCCCGGAGATTGAGGCATTTTATAGCACGTAGATGAGGCTTATTGGAAGAGGTTTGAAAGTAATAAATCGAAGTAAAACCCCGAACTTCTAGTTACCTAGTTTAGACATGTCACAACGAGCCAGGACTACCTCGCCAGGTTTAATTGAATCGAGCCAGTAATTACCGCTGACTGCATCTTCTCCTTCACTCGCCCTGATCTCGGCGCACGACTCAGCTGGCAACTCGGAAACGGATGCAAGAGGAACTAAAAAAAAAAAAAGCAAATAAGTTGTTATTTGAGCCTTTTCTGTCATAATTAAATATCACTATTGTTTAGCTCTCTTGACGAAAAACTGCAGGCTTTGTTAGCAGTCCTTAAAATGCCAGAAGGTCTTGGGCACTTCTTTCCTGGGATACGACTGCCTCTCCTTCAAAATGATAAAGATAAACACTCAAAGAAAAACAGTACCTCTTCCATCTAATCGTTTAATATAGAGCCGATCGCTGTCCGGAACAAAATCTTCAGGTCTGGCTTCTTTGGTGCGGTTGTTCAACTCACATATGCCTTGGCTGATGACATAGTTAAAGCTTTGACATCTGATGTCATGGTTACACTTGTCTACACACTTCAACCAGTTTGCAGTTTTCTTGGCCATGAAGATATGCCCTTTCAACATCATGCCGCGGATAGAATATTCGCTTCTACACTGCTGAGTGTCCAATTCGCAAGACACCTGACACATTACAAGCAGCGTGAAGACCAGACTCATACTTACAGAGTAAGAAAGCCACTGGCTAGGTTCTGAAGCTATTAAATTTATATGGAGAGAAAAATGTAATATAAAATGTTAATCTTGCATCGTACATAAGCAAATTAACTGTTAGATGGGAGCGAACAGTATCCTAACCTAGGAAGCCTCGCCCTCTTATAGCTAGGCTAAATGGTGAAAGGTTTCATTTGGCCATGGCGCCGTAAACAATCAGTGTCAAACTGTCAATCTTGAAATCAAAGGAGACCAATAAAATAAAAATCGTGAAAAAGGTAATATTCTTAACATGAAAATTTTTTGTCGAATTCTAGGCCCATGAACAAAAAGATAAGCAAACAAGGAGAGAATCAAAGAAAAACAATGAAGAAACGTACAATATATCAAATTGAAAGTAAGTGGCGCCTCCGTTAGACAACCTCAGTTTTCTACAAAGTTCACACAAAACACGAAGCAATGAGGGTCAGATTAACCACCTCGTCAGCATTATCCTTCTGTAGGCGATATCATACAAAACAGACACGGAATCTACAAATCCCTTTTGCCATCTAGTGAGAAAATAGCTGGTTTTGAGATTCCTTCCTATCTTCATCTCTATTTAAGTGATGAAGGGGTGAATCATCTCGAAGAAAGTCACACGCTATAGGATAAATAGGTGCAGCAGTTTGTCGCAAGGCGTTTTGTGAAGAATTATTCGTCGGCAATCGTGTCGACACCATAAGGCGCTGTTATTCTGGCTTATACTAAAGACACTCGCAATTTTTTTGCGACACAAGATGGATGAAGAATCGCCCAATGTAATGTCCCTTGTAATAACCATGTCTCGCAATGTTTTCGTTGCAGCGACGTTGCATTAAGAGGAATCAAATTCTACTTTTTAAAACGATTGCTGTAACGAAAACCTTGCAAGACGTGTCCATTTCAGTAAGTGTTAGACTAGATAACGTTGTGACAACGGGTTTTTCCCCTCTGAACTCTAACTAGGGGAAAACGGGCATTGAGAGGCCTAACTGGCTGGACGACTGCACTTGACTCAGGAATTAGCTTACAGCAACTCGCTTGCTGCGGGAAAGGAACTTGTCACGGGTTCCAAAGTACCGTCGGATCTGCTACTACTGAAATCAGGACACTCAGAGAACTTGGACTTCACACGTTTTATTCTTCGTACTTCGCTACACGTCTACGATGCACAACTCGTTGATGTAAAATCGTAAATCGTCGAGATGTTAATCGTCTTACAATGAACAGAGTACTTTACTTATACTAGCGCAATACACGATTACATCATGTAAGGAACAAAATAAAGACGGCTAAATAAAATCAGCTAAAAACTAATGACAACCTGAAAGGCATGAATAGACTTCTGAATAGAGTCGGCTTCATTGAAATCGTCGACTAACTAAGCTCAGCTTTCAAGATAAATGTGTCAATAAGACAAAAGTTATTTGCGTAGCCTGTATATTCAGCGTGAAAAAGCTGCATAAAGATACGTTATTTTTGGGCTGAGGTCAAAAAGGAAAATTGAGACTAGAACAAATTAAAATAGCTTTTCTTTTTACTTTCTAACTGTACAAAACCGTAGTTTGAACCGCCGCGACCATCTCTACGCGAGCGTATTGAGACTTATTTACTTAAAACGCAATACAGATTGCTTTATCACAAGTCACTGTTTACTTAAGTTCCGAACATAAAAAATGTTTGACAAATTTTAGCCAAACAATGCTCCAACAAAGCAGAAGTTCTATTTTTAACACCATTGCTATATTTTTCCGTTGACAACGTCTCGTGCAGATTGCTTCGCACACGCGCAACAAAATTGGGAGACAAATTACAAATCAATGATTTTAAATAAACTTAGCGATGCAACAAGAACTTGAAATCTCCTTAAAAATAGTTTTCTTTATCTCACAACCTGTTCCAGTATTTTGAAATTGCAAGAACTCACCTTTAAAATACCAAAGAGTGCTCAGTAAATAAAGAAAGCTTCCACGAAAGACAAAGACAAAAATGACAAAGGTGCAACTTTTAGAAGATTAGTTTCCCAAATTATCACAAAAGACTGTGATCTAGATCTTAGCCTCTTGATCATCATCATCATCATCATCATCATCATCATTATCAAGAAAACTATTGAACCAAATCAGAAGCCATAATCGGGGACGGAGACCGTAAGCGCGCGTCATTTCTAGTATTGGGGTTGTCCCCATGATATGGGACAATAATTCTATTTTTAGAACAAATTGCGCCATTACCTGCGGAACACGCGCGTACATGCTGCGAGGATTTTTGCGGATGTCGCGCGGGGAAAATGGCGTCCGAAATTCCCGAAATTTTTCATGTTTTTGGCCCACAACTAAACGCGTTTACGTCTGTTGGAATTTTGCTTGGGTATTTTCGTCGTAAGCTGCTCCAGTTTGAGTGAAGTAAGACAGTGTCGAATTTAGGTATGTTCCGCTGTAAGCTTATATATATCGCTGACCAAGTTGTGTTCCGACGGATGCTTCTTTTACATGAGCTGTACATTACTCCACTTTAAATTTCACATATGTTGAAGATTAACAGCTTTTCCATTACACAGCAAAAAACTAGCTGGATATATTAAGATATAGCAGAACTTCAGGACTTCATAGTTTCCTAGCTCCTCTTGCCACACCCTTGCGAGGAATTTGCCAGTCTATCGCGACCGAAAACTAAACAAAATAATTGCTAGTTTGAGTTTCGCTTGAATTGTAAGTAACGCTTGATGTTTCATCAAGGCCCAATAACTTAACGTCCGTAGATACTGCTCAGTTTTATTCGTGTAGAAGTCCAGTAAATTCTCTGTTGTCGATGAATCAGAGCGCCCGCCGATGCGTGTTTTGCACAGTCAGTAAACATGACAAATTGTAATTCCGCCGCACTTTCGTGTGAAAGCGTACATCGAACTCAAACAATAACTCTATAGTTTTTAAATATGTTTAAGATTGATAAATGTTTGAGAACATATTAAAAGCTAAGCTGAAAATATGCGAATAAAGCAGAAATAATCAGCAAAGTTACGATGACGCTTTCTTTAATCAACTTCGAATAACGATTTTGATTTTGTTGATCGAGTTATCAAAACTCCTTGTCTATTTTCATTTTCGCAATGTAAAACTTCACTATGCTTATTTTGAAGAAACACACATAATGTTAGTTGCCTTTTTTGCATTTGTGAAATTTGTTGCAGCATCTCAGCACAAAATATAACGAAAGAAATCTTTCTCAAGATTTGTTGACAATTGAAAACACCGACTCGGAGTTGAAAGTGCACGAGCTACACTATGCAAATGAGCCAACTGTACGCGTCAGACTTTCCTTTCCGACAAAATCTTTTGCAAACTCACCAAACAAGCACAAACAGTAAGAAAACCGTCAAAACAGGTTTTGGTTATGATTAACCATTGTCTGAGAAACTCACAAATTAACTCGATACCAGAGTAGAGAGTTTTCTTGCTATATTCTTAAGTCAGAACAAACGCAAAAACATACGCGTAAGCTTACAACTAGCGTGAGCAGATCTTATTATTCATTCTCAGCGCGAGATTGAAGTCTTGTTTTCGACCCTGAAAAACCCACTTTTTCCGTAAGCTCAGAGCATAAAACTACATATAAGCGCCCTGGTTCGTATTCCCTGCCTTATTCCCTGCCATCGCCGTGCAAAATACGCAAGAGAATCTCTCAACTCTCACCATTTGATCACGCAACGTGACAACATCCACGCGAGAGCCCCCGACATGTGCGTGAATCCGCGCGGATATATGACGTCAGGATGGCGCAATTTGTTCTCAAAATAGGAAAATTGTCCCATATCATAGGTGCGCGCGAATCCCGAGACTTACGGTCTCCGTCCCCGATTATGGTTCCTGATACTTTTCGCGTATCTTCAATTAAGGACCGAAATTACTTTCGCAAAAGAGGCAGACAGGAGATAAAATGTTACCCAAAAAACGTATTTTTCTCCGTTTTTGTGAGTGATTAATGAAATATCGTGTCAATTTTACCTGAGAAAATTTTATCATGACAATATTGCGTGGTTTTTGCGAATACTAACTGAATGAAAATATTGAGTGTGTTTACAGACAAACCAAGACAAACTCGGATTCTTGGTCAAATTGGAATTTAAGAATGTCGGTTTTTATGAAGAGAGGAGAATAGAAGTGCATGGATGAAAACATGAACGAGAAGAAGAGGTTGAAGAGAAGAACCAGCAACAAACTCAATCCGATTATGAGGCAGAGTTTGGGATGCCAGCCCAGACAAGGGGATGTTAGGATGCACAAAGTAGGAGAGTATGAAACGCGATTTAAAGGCTATCAATGAAAATGTAAGGAAGTTTTCGAACTCACCCTCCGCTTGCGTTGGATGAAGCATTATTGAAATCGATGACACGAAAATGAGGAGGGCACAAACATTCTTTTTTACACCGTCACGAACGTCTTCAGTTCTCAAGTCTTATGAAAAGTAATGAGCTAGCACCAGCTGGCGATGTGAAGTCGACATAACAGCTCATTTCAAGTCAACACTGTAATAAGAGATGGCGTGTTTTGTCTCTGTCATTCAGAACTATATTTCTTCTCATGTCAGTTTGACTCCTCTTGGTCTTACTAAGACTTTCCGTTTAAATTACGC
The DNA here is from genome assembly GCF_042242905.1 of Orbicella faveolata. Classification (NCBI taxonomy): domain Eukaryota; kingdom Metazoa; phylum Cnidaria; class Anthozoa; order Scleractinia; family Merulinidae; genus Orbicella; species Orbicella faveolata. The sequence continues at coordinate 12,256,533 of NW_028301563.1, read as the reverse complement.
ACATATCATGTAAACAAAATATTTCTCTCTGCGGGTTTCTCAATTAAGCTTACAAGAAGAAATTCCTTCTTGCGCTTGTTTGTGAGTGAATGTTTTATTCCAATGAAAGATACGTTCCAAACTCATGTTTTTAACACACTCAGTTAAAAACCTTTAATTTCGACTGTATTTTCCGTGTTCCCTATCTTTGTTTTGGTTCTTTGTTATGAATTGAACATAGATTTCGTTGTTTTCATCTTATTTTTTTTTTTGTTCAGATTTGTGCGTGATAAAGTTAGCCTGAATGTTGAATGCATATCTATATCAGGGCGTCATTGCGACTTCGACTGTTAGCTTAACTATATTCCTCCCGGTTTTGTTAACGTTTTGGCACAAGGTATGATGCTGAACAATTTATTCTACAGCCGTTTATTTTACAGCCCTGCATGCATGCGATTGTTATAAGTTAAAAGTTAGTTAATTAATTAAACGCCGTTCAAACAACTGAATTTAGATTTATGCTTTTTCTTTTGCAAACTGATTGACAGATTGCCTGCTTCTCATTTTGCCATACTCTTAAATGGAAAAGAAAAAGACATATATTTTCAGGCGCCAAGTTACGCTTGCGATGTAAATATGGCAAACTTTTTTTTCTTTCTTTTTTGTCTTTACTTCCACTCAGTAAAAAATCTTAAATTCCCATGGCATTTTTCGTGTTCTGCACCTTTGTTTTTGTTCTTTATTGAAAATTTCAACATAAATTTCGTTGTTTCAATGTTTAAAATATAGTGTTGTTTAGTTCAGGGTGGCTCAAAAGATTAGTTTACCTGAATATTGAATAAATACCTATGTTAGGGCGTTATTTCTGCTTCGAGCTAAGCTTATATTCCATTTAATAATAATAATAATAATAATAATAATAATAATATAAATGTTTATAAAAGGGAGTGATATTAAACATTATATTCTACAGGCCTCCATGTACATAAGAGAGGCATAAGATGATTACAAGTTAGCTAAATGCCATTCAAGAAACTGAATTTACATCATGCTTCATCAGTTTTCACATTTTATGTCTAGTGGAAAGCGATAAGATAGTATTGAGCTAACACAAGCTGGAAACGTGGAGTCGAAATATCAACTCATTAGAAGTCCTCTCTCAGAAGAGATGGCGTGTTTCGTCTCTGTCATTCAGAGCTATTTCTACTCGTGTCAGTTTGACTCCTGCTGTTCTTACCGGCAGAGACATCCTGTTTAAATTACGCACTTATCATGTAAACAAAATATTCCTATCTGCGGGTTTGTCAACGGCGCCTACAGGAAAGAATTTCTTCTTGTAGACCTGGGTGCATGTTTTATTCCAATGAAAGAAACGTTGGAAACTCATGTTTTTACAATCACCCAAATAAAAACCTTCAACGTTAACTTCGTCGACATCTACCGTGTTCCCCAGCTTTGTTTTGGTTCCTTATTATGAATTAAACATCGAGGTCGTTGTTTCCATCTTAATAAGTTTTTTTTTGTTCATATTTTTTCGTGATTAAGTTGGTCTGAATGTTGAATACATATCTATGTCAGGACGTTATTGTGGCTTCGACTGTTAGCTTAATATATTCCTCGGTTTTGGTAACGTTTTGACAAAAGGTAGGATGTTGAACATTATATTTTACAGGTCTCCATGCGTATGATTGTTATACGTTAAAAGTTACTTAATTAATTAAACGCCATCCAAAGGACTGAATTTAAATTTATTCTTTTCCTTTGGCAAACATATTGTCCGTTTCTAATTTTGCCATACTCGTAAAAAAAAATTATCAGGCGTCAAGTTAAGCTTGCAATGTAAATATGACAAATTTTATTTTTTCGAAGACGTTTCACTTTGTTTTTTGCAAAAAAAAAGAGTTTTTTTCATAAAAATAAAAATGCTGCAGTCCAACCTCCCGTTAGCGACCAACCAAAATGTCAAGTTTAGGTAGACGCTTACGGGAGGTGGTCGCTATGGAGAGCTCAGACCTTTTTGCTGGTCAAAATTTTGCCTCATTAGCATATGGTAACTGCAGAGTCTTACTCATGTTTTAAATGTCTTATTCATCAGAAAAGTCAATTTCGAGAAAAAAAACAAAAAAAAAAACGATAGTTTCATTTCCTTTGAGAAAATTTCCATCTCTTGTACTACCTAGGAATGCGAATACAACATCTTACAATGTGTGTTATTATCCAATTTTCGCACTATCATTTGCCAAGTGGACGCTCACTGGAGGTTAAAACAAAAGAAAATTTCAAGCTTTTAGCTCTTAAAGCCGTCGCGGTCGTTTACGAGAGGTGGGCGCTTACAAGAGGTTCAAAACATAGTGATCTGACTTTTTGTATTCTGGGAAACTGGTCGCTGAGGAGAGACGGTCGCTTATGAGAGGTGGTCGCAATCGGAGGTTCGACTGTTATTATGTCACTCTTGGTCTACAGGCAAACCAACAACAGACGACCACATGTATAATATGAGAGTTACAAAGTTAACCCTTGGGAACCACGAACTGAATGATAATTTCATTTCCGGTCTGTGCGGAGTGGACGACGGTGAGCGAGCATCACTGACGTACGCAGAATGTTGACGGAAGTCATTTGATGTTTCCGGTAGCCGTTGCAACCAGTCACGGTCGTTCTTGTTAAAAGTCTGTCTCCTCGAGAAGGCTCGTATGTACAGCGAACAATAAGGGACCATTCAATATTTATGTTTTGGGGGGGGCTGGAAAAAAAAAAAAAGAGGGGGAATCATCAAAAAATTAAGAAATGAAGAGGGGGTCACTAAAATAAACAGACAGGAGTAGGGGGCTATGTATTTCTTTTAGCCATATAGAGCATATCGGTGAACACTTCCAAACGGTCTATCTACATGGGTCAACTAATACAAAAAAGTCACGACAGTGAGAGAACGACCTCACAATATTAAGCCCAGGTCGGGTTTGGTCAGAGACCTGTGCTTCAACAGGTACTCTGTCACTGTTGGTTTCCATTTGAATCACTCTCGCTTTCCGATGAATCAGAGCTGCAAAGATGCGAAATAACAATATCATCTCCGCTGTCAATTTCCGCATCAGAACTGCTGTCCATATTATTGTAACTGGTATCATCTTGCAGTACTTCGTGCCGCTGAAGAGAGACATGGTTACCAAGTACCCCACCCATTCTGATCAAGGCATGTGCAGTGACTCGTTGCACCTTATCATTTTTCTTGCCCTTTAATTGAAGGTTGAAATGACTGACGGATACTTGTCAAGCTCCTGATTGCTTAATTGCCCAACTTTACCAGTGCGACAAGGAGTGTTCCAATCATAGTCCTCGAAGCATTTCTGTTGTTTCTGCTTGCGTTTCCTGTTGTCTCTGCTTGCATTTCTAACGTCATGTATCTGTTTAAGTTTGCATCCGGTCTTGCGGGTTCTTTAGCATTGTTTTCTTTTGACATGCTTTTAATAATACAAATCTTTGCTATTTCATTAAAACAGTATTTTTGGACTGAACAATTTGCATGGCAGAAATTGAATGGCAATGTGAGGCCTATTCTCATTATATATTTCTTTCATTATCTATATTTATGTTTCTTTACATTTTATTTCTTCCATGCCGGCTGCCTTGGAATTCATCACCAAAATTGTCAACTGGAATAGAGAGTAACAGCAAAGGCTATTTTAAGTACTTGTATAAGGACCTAAAACACGAGAGGCCCAAGTAATTCAACAAAATACTCCCAGACATGTACAGACATGCACAACCTAGACTACGAGTAGTCCCTCTTTCGCTTAGTCCGTCGTGCGTGACGCGAAAGAAAACCGCGAGAAAAAAAAATGGCCGCGCGAAATCCTGGGGGTGAGAAGCGCGCGAAAGGAGGCCATTTTTTTCTCGCGGTTTTCTTCCGCGTCACGCACGACGGACTAAGCGAAAGAGGGACTACTCGTAGTCTATGCACAACCCTCAGTTTGCTGGATAACTTTACAAGGAAAGGAAAAGAAGGTTTCAAACCCAAAAATATCATGAAAAGGTCAAGCATGACATGAGTGTACTTTATTTCTCAAACAAATGAGGCCTCCTGTTTTAAATTGATGAGAATGTCCCCGACACAACTAAGGCCTAATCAACAGAAATAAACTTAAGCCATGGGCCAGTGAGCAATATCAGTACACTAAAGCAGAGCAAGAGGAACTTGCTCAAATAAAAGGAGATGTCAGTGACAAAGAAGAGTAGTTTTTAAGCATAAAGCAAAGTCTTGAACGAGCATTCAAAGGTTTGCTAAATAAGACAGGAATGAAGAACGGAAGACTAAAAAAAAGAAAAGAAAAGCTGAAAAGGGAAAGAAAGAGCGCCTAAACAAAATCCAAGAAGAAACAATGCGTAAAATCATCAAACGTGATTCTGAGGAAGCTTAAAAGTGAATTACAAAACAAATAGTTCTGTTAAATGAACTAGGAAAATTGAGAGCAGACTGGCACAAAGCTCGATTAGCAAGCCTCATTAACAAGAGAAATTGGCATCCAGAAGCAAGGATATACGCTTGCGCTTATGCAAAGCTCACCGATTAAGAATTAGAGGGAAACTGGCATGAAGAGGAAGGACATAGTGAAGAAGAAGTGAAAAGTGAAAAAGATGATTGCAAAGAAAGAAAGAAGTGGTGGAGGATAATAAAGAATTCAATGAAAGAAATTAAGTGTCGTTGTCAGAGAGAACCGGGCAGTACCAAAAGATCGAGGTCGGCCGTTTACCTTCATCTTTTCACAGTATAAAAGCTATCCGAAAAGATTAACAGCCATGACATTTAAAGGAATTTTATTTAGTTTAACATTCTGAAACATGTACATGAGTTTTTCTAAAACAAACATATATTTACAGATTTATTGCATTCATGTCTGGATGGAACAAATGTCTTAACTATCGAGTTTAGAGATTGTAATTCTAATTTAATCAATTCAATTCTGTGTTTATCTACCCTCATTTCCATCGAAATCTCTACAAGTAGGCTCTTCAGTCGTTATCAACAGACTGGAAAAATTTATATGAAGAGAAGTTATTCTTCGCCGCATTTCTTATACGTTTAACACTGACGGCAAGTTAATGTTTAAAACGAACCATGGTTAAATGGCATGTTTTGATTTCCCAATAGAAACACGTTTTGAGATAAGATCATTACGTTCCATTTAGACGTCTGGCACATTTAAACAATAAAACAATATTTACACCGACAGGTTATAACTATATCATGCATTCAGAAAGAATGCTTTAATTTACTAATATAACACAGAGGTTTTTACCCTAAATTCCCAAGGTAATTCACATTAATTTGTTTTGATTTTGCCTTGTCACATTTTCAAGCAATCCTAGCTAAGCCTCGCTCGCATATCTTATCTCGAGTTCGTATTCGAGCTCAATATTGCTTCAGTCGAATGTCTGTGTCCTTTTTGATTGGTCAAAGTGATTACCTTGGTTGTCGTTTTACCACAGTCAGTTAAAAACCTCTCTACCGGTTGAATATTAAAATATGTTGGATAAGTCATTACTAAACGTTGTATTGTACCTAATGTATTTAATTAACACTGCACTAAGATGGCATTGGGCCCCAATGTAGCGTGATAGCGCGCAAGTCATTTGTACAGTTTGAAAATTGTATTTAGATTGAAAATTAATTGGTTTCTGCTGGAATGTGTAAGAGTACTAATAACTTCGTGGGATGCAAATTTAACCAGGAAAGAAATTTGGTGGGATAAGAGTTAGTTTCATCCTCAACTTGAATTTTCATTTAAGTTAATTTGTTGCTATTTGAAATCTACTTTTGCATCATAAACAAATTAATCAACAATAATTCCAACGCTTTTCTTTTGACTCCTGGTGCCTTTTGTCGCACGGAAAACTTGACAAAAGCGCTATCATGGTACGGGCCCTTTAAATAACTTTAGCGCTGCGGTAGATATAGCTAAACATACATGTGTATGTGTAACTTAGCTGTACTAAACCCATTAAACATTACATTATTTTTAGTAACAAGGTGAATAATAACTACTGTTATAATAATAAAGAGTCCTTATTCATAGCTTTAAATAGACGTTAAAACTTACAAGCTACTTATAGAGTTAAAAACTGTCCCAATAATAGCAATTTTTAACTATAATCCAACTTGTAAGCAACGCAATTTTGGGCATTTTGTAGTTTCTGCCAGAAATTGTCTCGTATCCACTTATTTAAACTGTAAGGCAAATGAGAAAGGTTAGAAAGGAGTATTGATATTCATTACTAACATATGCAGAATCAAATAACAAAGGTAAGGGACGTATATCTATAAGTGACTATTGTGTGTTTAAATACCTTACACGATGTTAGCACTACAGCTTAAATATATTTACAAAATTAAAGTAAGGAATTTGATCATTCCCTTAAAGATGCCTGTCTGTGGAAATAACTTCGTTGCCTGGAGTCTATCACAGAGGAGTTAACTAAGGAATATGAAGACTAAGATTGCGAAATAATGTCCTAATGACGTAAGGCAAAATCCTTGAAGAATTAAACAAAGTTTAATGTCAATCGATGTGATAAAAACTGAAATTTTCATATCAATCTGATCAGAAAAGTTAAAGCACCAAAAAGAATTTTGAAAACAGATGTTGGGCTAAAAGAAAGAGGAGACTTACAAACTGAATTGTTTCTTGGTTAGATTACCGAAAGAAGAGTGTTTTTGATAGAGTGAGGAAACCGGCAAAATGTCTGGAAGAGATTTCTTTTGTTGGCCTCTTTATATCTACATTATGTGGACACAATTTACCAGCTCAACATGCTGCAACAGAAATCAGCAGCCTTGGAACTTTCAGAGATGAGATAATTTCTTTTGTAAAATCCGCCATATTGTACCTTGAGAGTTCTACCACCGTCATTCCATATCAGCTGGCATTTTCAGCCGTGCGAGGGATTCGTAATTCTCTCCTCTCTATCCGTCTTGTACGTGCAAGCGCCGGACGCTATCGCATTCATTGGTACTACGGCGGCTAAAACCGTGAGCCAAAACCTTTGTTACGCCTTGTGTAAATATTTCACAACGCCACCTGCTTCCTTTCACAAATCCGACAAAACCTTAGTAGTTTGTGTCTTGGAAATGGCCGCTAGTGTGGCTTAAATGCAGGCGTTTAGTGTATGTTTGTAAAACTACCTGAAGAGGTCTACTACTAGTTTAGTGTTTAATTTTAATTTTAAAAAATGTAAACCAAATTTAAAAAGAAACAAAAAGTTGTAATTTAAAAAAAAAAATTGTAAAACTTCTCGGTCTGCTTATACTACAGAAATTAGGCTGTGCTACTAAGTTAAATTTACGAGAAGTTACTATTTTATACAATTGCAAATTGCTTGTATAATGTCTGGGATGTAAGCAAATTTTTAAGTTTGACTGTTGTCTGGGCAATAGCCAAACATGTTCACTGAAGAACTTTTGGCATTCCCTACAGGCGATTACACTAGATACATTTTTTTTGAGAAACCAAATCGAACAAAAACACAGATAAACATACAACACAAAAGTTAACCTACACGAGCTAAAAACGTGTGTATTCTATATTGTAGACTGCTTATAATTTCAATCAAAACTGGTTAAAGAGTGTTCAATAACTTTTAAACAAATTAAGCTAAACCGATAGGAAGAGCAGTTTTTAAGATGAGACAAAGTAATGGTTGTTCCGCGCAATCAAGAAAAATTGTTACTCTGGCCTTCATATCAAATTTCTTTGTGAAGTTTCTTGTCTTGAGGAATGGAAGTTATGAAAGTTTTAATTAACCCTCACTTTTCACAAATTATATACACGACTGAATATTGAAAAAATTATCAGATTTTAAGCTTTTGTAATCACACTCTATTCCCTTCTCTATAAACGAGAGCAAATGGATTCCTCAAATCACCCAAAAGAATAGACCTGCTTTCATTCAATATCCTTACTGCAGGGCCAAACAAAGTTCTCAGAAGCTCTCTCAGAAGACAAACTGTACAAGGTTGTAACAAATCAACTTGAGCAACTGATTTCTTTAAAGCCTTTACTTTTGTTAAGAGAATGCGAGTTACTTTGCTAATGCTATTCGCATTGATATTATTGCTATGCATCTACTAGCTCACTGTACAGCGTTACAGTGTCTTGCCTAAAAAAACAGCCGTCTTATGTCACGCCGTCAAGTCTTCTCCCGAGAAACGCCTGAAACTCGATGTAGATTTTGTTTGTTTATAGTGGTCAGGTTGTTCGTAATCCAGGTTTAAGAGTTGATGGAGGTTTAAAGTTTTCTTTCGTGGGTAAAGTATTTTCTTTGTTTATTTTTAGAGGACTTAGAGCTTGTAAGCCGTCGTCAAAAGTTGAGAGGAAAAAAATGGCTTAAGTTTATAAATGGGTCACACTAATTTTGGCCCAGCTTGGTCATGCTTTGAACAACCAGGCCATGGTTAAGTTTTACTGTAGGAAATCATGTCGGGAAGTAATATGCCGCTTGGCACTAAGAGAGACAGTGATCTAAGTCTCTTGCCACTACTATTCAACTGAAGCTAACTGAAACATACATATGCTATGACCGGATTAGTCAGTGCTGCAATATCGGGCAGGACAATTCCACGGAGGAAATAACCTGTAGATATAATAGGAGCCGCAGTTCTTTAATTCAATGGGGAATGATATCTGACAACAGGCAAACTTATTAATGCAGACGTTTCTTGTGACTTTACCCTCAGCCACTGTAGGATGACCACCACTCAACCAGATAGGGAAGGGTGCATCACAACGGTCCATCGGTGGACATGTGGTCACCATTTTTGTGCCTGCAGCTCCTTGGAAGCGATACCAGCCATTGAGTGTGTTGTCACATTTGAAGTTTACTGTCACGTAGTCATATTTTCTTTCTGCATCTGTCAGATTTTGGTAATTTTGCCAGTGACATACATCAACTAAAGGAAATACACAAATTTGTAAATAAATATGTGATAAACACAGAAGACATTTGACATATGTCGTCTTGTGTTGCGTAGTCATATCTTCTTTCCGCGTCTGTCAGATTTTGGTAGTTCTTACATATGTCAACGAAAAAAAACAAACAAAGTAATACGTAAATAACTCTCGCCTGATCCGTAGATACCTCTGTCGTGCTGTGTCGTTGGGAGTTACTTGTAGTTTGAATACAGTCACTTCATATATTTTGTTCAATTTTACATCACTTTATTACATCCGGTCATGCACAAACATTTCTATATGATATGTCTTTGTTTCCATTTTTCCTGGGAACAAGGTTGTAAAAAGATCTCGCCACCGAAATATAGCTTCTACAATAGGTATTAATTACCACCTTTTTGTCTGTTTATACGAGAAAATCTTCATATTTACATTTGAAATTTCCAGTTCAAATGCTGTTTGGTAACCTGTATGTAAGCCATAGGTGAACAAATGTGTCCTTCATGCGATGATATTTATCGACTCTAAGTGCGAGAACATCGCAATCAGCGCCAGTGTTTCTCCACTAAGGTATGTTTACTCTCTGGCATTGGATAAACCGCTGGAGGAATACCATGTGGGATACTTTAATCAACTATGTAGTGGATTCTAACTTCATATGGGTTATTTATTATTTTTTTCCTGATACATGCCTACGTGTTAAATAAGATCCTTAAATGTGGCAAACCGTCCTTACATGACGAGAAATAAAGTTTTTAATTGTAGCCTAATTAAAACAGAATAGAAGATATCCCTACTAATGATAAAACTGTGTTGCACCTTCACAAATAGCACCGTTCTTTACAAATCCATCTTTGCACCGGCAGTTGTACGATCCATCCGTATTCTTGCACTCAGAGTTGGCAACAGCATCACATGGGTCGACCTGTGCAGCGCACTCGTCGATGTCTAAAAACAAAGGGATCTATGTGTTAGTCACAATGGATGGTTAAGTGTCCCATTACGAGCATAAAATGGAATTTTCATGTGTAAACTACTTTACACAGGAAAAAAGCAAAAATAGGTATATATATATATATATATATATATATATATATATATATATATATATATGTATATCAGAAAAACCTCAAGAGAACCTTGTTACGAAGGAAAATAAGTAGAATTGGCGCCTTAAATCCACTCCAAAGTTTTTACATTTCTAAAATGATTACACGGTATATAGAAACACCTTTAGCAAATACATTTTATTAGAGAAACTTTCAGTGATATCAAGCACACAATACTGCCAGCTGCCGATCGATTATAGGCGTTTCAACCCTATTACTTGCATCTGGTATTACCTGCTGTTATCCACAGCGATTATCTCATTCACACTGTTCCAGTAAAGTCTAGTGCGCAGCTGCAGTTGAATTCGTTCACTCGTCTAAGTAAAATATTTGTCTTCACTTTCAAATAACTCTTCGCATCATTTCTCCTCCACCTGGCCACAGAAGGTGTAAAATCGGCCCTGAAGCCATACCCATCCGGTGAATTCCCCATCTGTCCCCCCTTCATCAGATTGGAGGTTATGACCATGGACCTACATGCCCTAGTGTGTTTAGCATGTGTAAATTTGGGTCGTGTACCCGCTTAAAGGCAAACTTTTACAAGGAAATATGCTGTAAAGATGGAATTAAAACATTCTGCTGGAAAAGTAAAAAAGATGAAAGTTTCACAGCAACTCTTAAAAAAAGTTTATCTCTTGGTCTCCCCGTGGCAATAATAGTAAAAGACGATTGACTTTCTCTTTGTTTTCCCTTTTCCAGTGGCTGTCAATTTCTAGGAAATACACCTTTTGATTGGCTCCCAATCGTTTGTTAACATTACTGTTTTATTATTTCCACGAACTACTACCTGTTTCACATTGTGTGCCATTAAATCCTGGTGCACAGCTGCAGTTGAATCCGTTTACTCGGTCTGTGCAGTTCCCGTTGTTCTTACAGGGATGAGTTGCGCAGTCATCGATATCTGTTTTACAGGGATAAGGTAGAAAGTTAATAACGGTCTTACCGTAAAATACCACGTTAAAGCCCCTCCCGGATATAAACCCTTCTATTTGCTATATTCCAGATATAAGGCCCCCCCCCCCGGATATGAGCCCATCTAATGTATAAATCACATAACGTTCTGTTCCGTTCCAGTTGCTCCAGTCACACTAGTGTTTTATAGATGTTTTTGAAACATATTCTCCCTTTATTGTGACTCACAATAAATGTATTATAAATGTAATGGCTCTAAATGTAATGGTATATTAGCTTTAACTCGTTGCTCAGATACGTTATAACTCCTCGATCCGAAACAATATTTCTATTTCGCTTATATGCCCCCCCCCCCGGATATAAGAACCTCCGTCTTTAAGCCCACACAAAACCCCTTATGAAGTTATATAGGCCCAGGGCTTTAACGAAGGATTTTACTGTATACGACAGATCCCAAAGCAACAATATCTGCAAAATAACCAAAAATGCAGAAGATCGTTTATCGGCCCAAATTTCGCTTCTTAGAGACTTGGATAGGTCAATTGGACAGAATTATGGAGAAAAAAGAAAGTTTTGGAAAACACTGTGCTTTTCTTTAATCAAAAATGCTAAGCCAAAACATTTGTGAACAGTGCTGGTTTATTATTTACACGAACTGGAAGGTTGGTCATGTTATCTGTTATGATTACCTGTTTCACATTGTGTGCCATTAAATCCTGGTGCACAGCTGCAGTTGAATCCGTTTACTCGGTCTGTGCAGGTCCCGTTGTTCTTGCAGGGATGATTTGCGCAGTCATTGATATCTGTTTTCGAAGAAAAGATTGAAAGGATTAAAATGCGATAGCTTAGTTTGTTATATTTGACGGAGCCCGGCCCGGAGCAAATAGACAAAAGAGATCAGCAACTAACTAACTTTTAGAATTATTTTCTTTTTATAAAGAAAAACAAAACATCTTTATCAGATATCCATCATTATCATAATCCAGTCAGGGAATGGCAACGGATCTGCTCCTTGAAATATCTCTGTTCCACAGACAATTTCTTGCTGGGTGGGAATCTTCTGGTTCTGAGCACCCGCTGTCAGTTGCACGGGGAAGATGGAGCCTGTTTGCCTGTTAATTATTAGTCTAGAGAAGATAGCAGACCTGAAACCTATCATTTTAGCTCTCGGCTTCATGAGCTATATAAACGCTCTCGTTGTTTTAACTCTAAACAAATAGTTTTGCTCGGATGGAGTCCGATTGGGTTTTAAAGCTGGCCTTGTTCTTTATATTTATTGCTCTCGGCTTCTTAACCTCCATAAATGCTATTGCTGTTTCAACTCCAAACAAATAGTTTTGCTCGGATGGAGCCCGATTGGGTTTTAAAGCTGGGCTTCTTTATGAAGAGCATCTCATAAATTAAACAGTCTATGTCCATGTCTTGAACGTTCTTTTCGCTATGGAGAAGCTTATTGGAAGGGTTTATTAAAACACACTCCTGGTTATTACATTAATAGAAAGGTAACATAACCTAAATATAAAAGTTCGTAAAAATTTGATTTAGCGCCAAAGTTGCACTTTTCGCAAAATATGCCTTCTTTTGTAAAATACAGAGTCTCTAATCACAGACTCACAGAAACAGCCTGGAAGTTTAGGCATTTTATAGCGCGTAGATGAGGCTTATTGCAAGAAGTTTCTAAATAATAAATCAAGGTAAAACCCCGAACGTCTAGTTACCTAGTTTAGACATGTCACAACGAGCCAGGACTACCTCGCCAGGTTTAATTGAATCGAACCAGTAATTACCGCTGACTGCATCTTCTCCTTCATTCGCCCTGATCTCGGCGCACGATTCAGCTGGCAACTCGGGAATGGATCCGAGGGGAACTGAAAATAGAACAGTCAAAAATATTGTTTTTTTTAGCGCTTTCTTGTCATTACTAAACACCACTTTTGTTATGCACTCTTCACGAAAAACCTCGGGCTTTGTTTGTAGTCCTCGGGATGCAATGAGATTCTGGGCACGCTCGTATAAGATACGAGTACTTTCCTTAAAAAAAGATGGAGATGAACATTCAAAGAAGAACAATACCTCTTTCCCTGAATCGTTTAATATAGAACCGATCGCAGTCCGGAACAAAATCTTCGGGTCTGGCTTCTTTGGTGCGGTTGTTCAACTCACATATGCCTTGGCTGATGACGTAGTTAAAGCTTTGACATCTGACGTCATCATCACACTTGTCTAAACAATTAAGCCCAATTCCGGTCTTCTCCTCGATGAAGGTATGTCCTTTCAACATCATGCCACGGATGGAATATTTGCCTTGAATTATACACTGCTGAGCGTCCAGTTTATAAAACATCTGAGACATCAGAAGCACCGTGATGGCCCTACTTATGCCAACTTCTGAAACTGTCATATGGAGAGAAAAATATCGAGTCTTGCTTAATATGTTTCTTGCACCTTACATAAAATATTAACTGTTAGATGCAAGCGAGCAACTCGCTCTCTTATAGCTGAGTGTCAATGAACAAAATTCGTATGAATGGCAGCGACACAACACGCCGCCTGTTATTACACAGTGTTGCTTGTAAGCAATCTTGAAATAAATTTAGGGAGCGGCTGGTGACGGAATCATTGAAATTTACTTCATTAAGTGAAAAAGAGAGGTGAAAAACTCAGACTGCGTCCACACTACAGTGGAGAAATTTGAAAACACGGCTATCTTTCTATGGTTAGGTCTGCCGTCTCCTCTAATCCGTCACGAAAACGCTCTTCGAACAGGAGGAATTTGAAAACACGGCTTTCTTTCTATGGTTAGGCCTACCGTCTCCTCTAATCCTCATGAAAACGCTCTTCCAACAGGAGGAATTTGAAAACACGGCTATCTTTCTATGCTTAGACATACCGTCTCCTCTAACCCGTTATGAAAACGCTCTTCAAACAGGAGGAGTTTGAAAACGCCGGCTTGCGTTTTAGTGTGCGTGGACGGGGAACATTTTGAAAACAGAGCTTTTCGAAAACGATGACATCGCGATAATCAAGCGATTTACCTGCCAGAGTTTTCCTCAAAGACAAGCCAAAATAACCGGTGATTGTAGCATTTTCCAATTTTTTTCCTTGTAGCGTGCAAGAAAAACATTTACGTTTTTATATGTGGTCTGTTGTATTAATAACCTGTAACGCTGGCGTTTTTTTCTGGAAAAGAGCTGGTTAAATTTATTTACGCATCACCCTAACTTTTTGTTTGCTTTCTTCAACTTACTGAATCCAAGATAAGGCTCGCTTAGACAAAAAGAAGACAAAAACGTTCAACAAATACACAAAACGAAAGAAAACAAATGAAACGCTCGAGTTCCCTCGCTCAAGAGAAAACCGCATACTGGCCTTCAAACCGCAACATACTTAAACAAGAAAGATGTTTTCCGCATAATTTGACTAATTGAAGGTTTTAATAATGACATATGGTAATTTCATACGGTGAAGAAAATGGGGCATTTCAAATCCACCTGTTCCTGGTAATATCTTCCTTTATTGATTCTCGAGTGCTTTGGAGCACGTAAGAAGTCGTTTTTAGTTTTAGGCTGCAGAATTCAAAGGGTAATAACCTTAATTGCAGAAGACTAACCGAAAAAGACTGTGACACAACCCATGGGCATAAAGTTCCTATTTTTGTTTATGATTAAATTCAGATAATATATTTTTTAACAACAGCATTACGTATAGTAGGATATGTTTGTTAGACTACAACAAGAAAGCCCGCATTTCGATTACTTGCCGTTTGAACTCCAAATTTCCGTGCCCTTCGAAGATTTTTGAAACGTCTCTCCTCAAAGATCACCTTGCCGATTTTATTAACGAAAAATGCAGCATCATCCTTTTTTAGGCGATATAATACAAACTAGACACGCATTTTACAGACCTCTTTTCCCATCTAGTAAGAAAATAGCTGGTTTTGATATTCTAGCTTCCTCTTCGTCTTTATTTATGTCCTGACTGAGAATTATTTTTAAGAATGTAGTGATGCTATACGACAAATGCAAGTAGCAATTTCTCGTAACAACTATTGTAAAGAATTATGCTTCGGCAATCGTGTCAAAAGGCGCTGTTACACTGGGTTATAAACATGCCTCGCATTGCTGTAACGAAAACGTGCGAGACATGTTCAATTCAGGGAGTGTTACACTAGACAACGCCTCGTGCAAATTGTCTCGTAGATGCGCAATAAAATTGTGAGACAAATTACAAAAAAATTCCGGTAAATTTATTCAAATGTTATTTCTGGAAAACTTAGCGATGATGCATCAAGAACTTGAAATCTCCTTGAAAATAGTTTTCTTTAGCTTACAGTATTTTGACATTACAACTATCGGCTTTAAAATAACAAAGAGTGCTAAATAAACAAAGCTTCCACGAAGGACAAAGAAGACAAAAATGACTGAACTGCAACTTTTAGAAGATTAGTTTCCCAAATGACCACAAAAGACTGTGATCTAGATGATACTCTCTTAATTATCACCATCATTATCATCATTATCGAGAAAACTATTGAACCAAATAAGTTCATTTATATTTTTGCATGGGTCTTATCTTTTAAACTTTTCGCGTATCGTCAATTAAGGACCGAAATTGCTTTCGCAAAAGAGACAGACAGGAGATAAAAATGTTACCAAAAAAAACGCATTTTTCTCCGTTTTTGTGAGTGATTAATGAAATATCGTGTCAGTTTTACCTGAGAAATTTTATCATAACAATTTTGCGTGATCTTGGCGAGTTCCAGCTGAATGAAAATATTGACGGTGTTCAGACAAACTCAGACAAACTCGGATTCTTGGTCAAATTGGAGTTTTAAAATGGCGGTATTCATAAAGATAGCAAAATAGGAGTACCCGGAAAAAAACATGACCGAGAAGAAGAGGTTGAAGAGAAGAACCAACAACAAACTCAACCCACTTTTGAGGCAGAGTTTGGGATGCCAGCCCAGGCAAGTGGATGTTAGGATACACAAAGTAGGATAGTATAAAACGCGATTGAAAGGCTATCAATGAAAATGTAAGGACATTTTGGAACTCACCCTGAGCTTGCGTTTGACGGAGCGTTATTGAAATCGATGACGCAAAAATGAGGAGCGCAGAAACATTCATTTTTCACCGCAACGAACGTCTTCAGTTCTGAAGTCCTATGGAAAGAATTGAGCTAGCACCAGCTGGCGATGTGAAGTCGACAGATAACCAGCTCTTTACAAGTCAACACTGTAATAAGGGATGGCGTGTTTTGTCTCTGTCATTCAGAGCTATTTCTGCTCATGTCAGTTTGGCTCCTCCTGCTCCTACTAGAACTTTCCGTTTAAACTACGCACTTATTATGTGAACAAAATATTTCTATCTGCGGGTTTCTCAACTAAACTTATAAGAAGGAATTCCTTCTTGCGCTTGTTTATGAGTGTTTAGTTCAATGAAAGATGCGTTCCAAACTCATGTTTTTAACAATCACTCAGTTAAAAACCTGGAATTTCGACGGCATTTTCCGTGTTCCCTATCTTTGTTTTGGTTCTTTATTATGAATTAAACATTGATTTCGTTGTTTTCATCTTACTAATTTTTTTTTCTTCAGATTTGTTCGAGATAGAGTTGGCCTAAATGTTGAAAGCATATCTATAACAGGACGTCATTGCGACTTCGACTGTTAGCTTAACTATATTCCTCGGCTTTGTTGACGTTTTGGCAAAAGGTAGGATGTTAAACAATTTATTTTACAGCCCTGCAAGCATGTGGTTGTCTTAAGTTAAAAGTTAGTTAATTAATTAAACGCCATTCAAACAAATGAATTTAAATTTATGCTTTTCCTTTTGCAAACAAATTGACATATTGTCTGCTTCTCATTTTGCCACACTCCTAAATTGGAAAAAAAAAACATATATTTTCAGGCGCCAAGTTACGCTTGCGATGTAAATATGGCAAACTATTTTATTCCGAAGACCTTTTATTTTCTATTTCGATAAAGCAATAACTCATGTCTATCGTGTTCTCCACCTTTGTTTTTGTTCTCTACTGAAAATATAAATATAAATTTCGTTGTTTTTCTGTTAAAAAATATATTGTTTTTTAGCTCAAGGTGGCTCAAGATTAATTAACCTGAATATTGAATAAATATATGTTAGGGCGTTATTGCAGCTTCGAGCTAAGCCTATATTCAAATTAAAAATAATAATAATAATAATAATAATAATGATGATGATGATGATGATAATATATTAATATATTATTATTATTATTTATTTATTTATTTATTTTTAAAGGGAGTGATATCAAACATTATATTCTGCAGGCCTCCATGCACATGAAAACTTTGTATTTTGGAAAACTGGTCGCTTACGAGAGGTGGTCGCAACCGGAGGTTCGACTATATACTACATGTTACTATGTCACTCTTGGTCTAGAGGCAAGCCAAGAAAAGACGACCACATGTATAATTTCCAAGTTAAAAGTTTAACACTTGGTAACCACGCACTGAATGGTAATTTCATTTCCGGTCGATGCGGAGTGGAAGACGGTTAGCAAACATCACTGACATGCGCAGAACATTGACGAAAGTCATTTGTTGTTTCCGGTAGCCGCTGCAATCTGTCACGGCCGTCCTTGCTAAAGGTCTGTCTCCTCGACAAGGCTTGTATGTATACCGAACAATAAGGGACCATTCAATATTTATGCCTTAGGTGAAGGGGAAGGGGGGCTGGATAATAAGAGGGGGAATGATCAAAAAATTAGAAAATGAAGAGGGGGTCACTAAAATGAATAAGGATAGGAGTGGGACGGGGGGGGGGGCTATGTATTTCTTTTAGCCATATAGAACATACCGGTGAACACTTCCAAACAGTCCACTTACATGGGTCAACTAATACAAAAAAAGTCACGACAGTGAGAGAACGACCTCACAATATTGCGCCCAGATCGGGTTTGGCCAGAGACCTGTGCTACAACAGATACTCTGTCACCGTTGGTTTCCTTTTGAATCACTCTCGCTTTCCGATTAATCAGAGCTACAAAGATGCGAAATAACGATATCATCTTCGCTGTCATTTTCCGCATCAGAACTACTGTTCATATCATTGTCACTGTTAGCATCTTGCAGTACTTCGTGCCGCTGAAGAGAGAAATGGGTATCAAGTACCTCACCCATTCTGATCAAGGCATGTGCAGTGACTCGTTGCACCTTATCATTTTTCTTGCCCTTTAATTGAAGGTTGAAATGACTGACGGATACTTGTCTAGCTCCTGATTGCTTAATTGCCCAACTTTACCAGTGCGACAAGGAGTGTTCCAATCATAGTCCTCGAAGCATTTTTGTTGTTTCTGCTTCCGTTTCCTGTTGTCTCTGCTTGCATTTCTCACGTCATGTATCTGTTTAAGTTTGAATCCGGTCTTGCGGGTTCTTTAGCATTATTTTCTTTTGACATGCTTTTAACAACACAATTCTTTGCTATTTCATTGAAAAAGTATTTTTGGACTGAACAATTTGCATGGCAGAAATTGAATGGCAATGTGAGGCCTGTTCTCATTATATATTTCTTTCATTATCTATATTTATGTTTCTTTACATTTTATTTCTTCCATGCCGGCTGCCTTGGAATTCATCACCAAAATTGTCAACTGGAATAGAGAGTAACAGCAAAGGCTATTTTAAGTACTTGTATAAGGACCTAAAGCACGAGAGGCCCAAGTAATTCAACAAAATACTCCCAGACATGTACAGACATGCACAACCTAGACTACGAGTAGTCCCTCTTTCGCTTAGTCCATCGTGCGTGACGCGAAAGAAAACCGCGAGAAAAAAAATGGCCGCGCGAAATCCTTTTGCGCGGCCATATTTTTTCTCGCGGTTTTCTTTCGCGTCACGCACGACGAACTAAGCGAAAGAGGGACTACTCGTAGTCTATGCACAACCCTATTTGCTGGATAACTTTACAAGGAAAGGAAAAGAAGATTTCAAACCCAAAAATATTATGAAAAGGTCAAGCATGACATGAGTGTACTTTATTTTTGAAACAAATGAAGCCTCCTGTTTTAAATTTATGAGAATGTCCCCGACACAACTAAGGCCTAATCATATAGGCATTGTGTCCAAAGGTGTTAAAAAATTCAAAAAAATTATTTCCCAAATGAAAAAGGAAGAAAATAACATCCATCTAATTTGGGGACACTTCTTAACAGAAATGAACTTAAGCCATGGGCCAGTAAGCAATATTAGTATACTAAAGCAGTGCAAGAGGAACTTGCTCAAATGAAAGGCAATGTCAGTGACAAACAAGAGAAGTTTTTAAGCATAAAGCAAAGTCTTGATCGACCGAGTTCAAAGGTTTGCTAAATAAGACAGGAATGAAGAACGGAAGATAAAAAAAAAAAAAAAAAAAAGGAAAGAAAAGCTGAAAAGGGCAAGAAAGAGCGCCTAAAAAAAATCCAAGAAGAAACGAGGCGTAAAATCATCAAACGTGATTCTGAGGAAGCTTACAAGTGTATTACAAAGCAAATACTTCTGTTAAATGAATTAGAAAAATTGAGAGCAGACTGGCACAAAGCTCGATTAGGAAGCCTCATTAACAAGGGAAATTGGCATCCAGAAGCAAGGATATGTGCACTTGCGCTTATGCAAAGCTCACCGATTAAGAATTAGAAGCAAACTACCATGAAGAGGAAGGACATAGTGAAGAAGAAGTGAAAAGTGAAAAAGATGATTGCAAAGAAAGAACGAAGTGGTGGAGGATAATAAAGAATTCAATGAAAGAAATTAAGTGTCATTGTCAGAGAGAACTGGGCAGTATCAAAAGATCGAGGTCGGCCGTTTACCTTCATCTTTTCACAGTATAAAAGCTATCTGAAAAGATTAACAGCCATGACATTTAACGGAATTTTATCTAGTTTAACATTCTGAAACGTGTACATGAGTTTTTCTAAAACAAACATATATTTACAGATTTATTGCATTTATGTCTGGATGGAACAAATGTCTCAACTATTGATTTTAGAGATTGTACTTCTAATTTAATCAATTCAATCCTGAGTTTATCCACCCTCATTTCCATCCAAATCTATACAAGTAGGCTCTTCAATCGTTATTAACAGACTGGAAAAATTTATAAGAAGAGAAGTTATTCTTCGCCGTATTTCTTATACGGTTAACACTAACGGCAAGTTAATGTTTAAAACGAACCGTGGTTAAGTGGCATGTTTTGATTTCCCAACAGAAACACCTTTCGAGATAAGATCATTACGTTCCATCCAGACTTCTGGCACATTTAAACAATGAAACAATATTTACACAGACAAGTTATAACTATATCATGCATTCAGAAAGAATGCTTTAATTTACTAATATAACACAGAGGTTTTTACCCTAAATTCCCAAGGTAATGCACATTAATTTGTTTTGATTTTGCCTCGCTACGCTTACTGATTGGTTTAAAAGCCTAGCGTCACATTTTCAAGCAATCCTAGCTTAGCCTCGCTCGCACATCTTATCTCGAGTTCGTATTCGAGCTCAATATTGCTTCAGTCGAATGTCTGTATCCTTTTTGATTGGTCAAAGTGATTACCTTGGTTGTCGTTTTACAACAGTCAGTTAAAAACCTCTCTACGGGTTGAATATTAAAATATGTTGGATAAGTCATTACTAAACGCTGTAATTTAATTAGTACTGCACTAAGATGGTATTGGGCCCCAGTGTAGCTTGATAGCGCGTACGTCATTTCTACATTTTCAAAATTGTATTTAGATTGAAAATTAATTGGTTTCTACTAGAATCTGTTGGAGAACTAATAACTTCGTGGGATGCAAATTTAACCAGGAAAGAAATTTGGTGGGATAAGATTTAGTTTCATCCTCAACTTGAATTTTCATTTAAGTTAATTTGCTGCTATTTGAAATCTACTTTTGCATCATAAACAAATTAATCAACAATAATTCCAACGCTTTTCTTTTGACTCCTGGTGCCTTTTGTCGCACGGAAAACTTGACAAAAGCACTATCATAATACTGGCCCTTTGAATAACTTTAGCGCTGCGGTAAATATAACTAAACATACATGTGTATGTATAACTTAGTGGTACTAAACCCATTAAACATTACATTATTTTGAGTAACAAGGTGAATAATAATTGCTGTTATAATAATAAAGAGTCCTTATTCATAGTTTTAAATAGACGTTAAAACTTACAAGGTACTTATAGAGTTAAAAACTGTCCCAATAATAACAATTTTTAACTATAATCCAACTTGTAAGCAACGCAATTTTGGGTATTTTGTAGTTTCTGCCAGAAATTGTCTCGTATACACTATATTTAAACTGTAAGGCAAATGAGAAAAGTTAGAAAGGAGTATTGATATTCATTACTAACATATGCAGAATCAAATAACAAAGGTACTGGACGTATATCTATAAGTGACAATCGTCTGTTTAAATACCTTACACGATGTTAGCACTACAGCTTAAATATATTTACAAAATTAAAGTAAGGAATTTGATCATTCCCTGAAAAATGCCTGTCTGTGGAAATAACTTCGTTGCCTGGAGTATATCACAGTGGAGTTAACTAAGGAATATGAAGACTAAGATTGCCAAATGATGTCCTAATAACGTAAGGCAAAATCCTTGAAGAGTTAAACAAAGTTTAATGTAAATCGATGTGATAAAAACTGAAATTTTCATATCAATCTGATCAGAAAAGTTGAAACACCAAAAAGAATTTTGAGACAGATTTTGGGCTAAAAGAAAGAGGAGACTTACAAACTGAATTGTTTCTTGGTTAGATTACCGAAGGAAGGGTTTTTTTGATAGATTGAGGAAACAGGCAAAATTTCTGGAAGAGATTTCTTTTGTTGGCCTCTTAATATCTACATTATGTACACACAATTTACCAGCTCAACATGCTGCAACAGCAGTCAGCAGCCTTGGAACTTTAAGAGATGAGATAATTTCTTTTGTAAAATCCGCCATATTGTACCTTGAGAGTTCTACCACCGTCATTCCATATCAGCCGGCATTTTCAGCCGTGCAAGAAATTCGTCATTCTCTCCTCTCTATCTATCTTGTACGTGCAAGCGCCGGACGCTATCGCATTCATTGGTACTACGGCGGCTAAAACCGTGAGCCAAAACCTTAGTCACGCCTTGTGTAAATATTGCACAACGTCACCTGCTTCCTTTCATAAATCCGACAAAACCTTAGTGGTTTGTGTCTTTGAAATGGCCACTAGTGTGGCTTAAATGCAGGCGTTGAGTGTATGTTTGTAAAACTACCTGAAGAGATCTACTACTAGTTTAGTGTTTAATTTTAATTTTAAAAAATGTAAACCAAATTTAAAAAGAAACAAAAAGTTGTAATTAAAAAAAAAATTGTAAAACTTCTCGGTCTGCTTATACTACAGAAACTAGGCTGTGCTACTTAGTTAAATTTACGAGAAGTTACTATTTTATACAATTGCTAATTGCTTGTATAATGTCTGGGATGTCAGCAAATTTTTAAGTTTCACTGTTGTTTGGGCAATTGCCAAACATGTTTACTAAAGAACTTTTGGCATTCCCTACAGGCGATTACACTAGATACATTTTTTGAGAAACCAAATCGAACAAAAACACAGATAAACATACATACAACACAGAAGTTAACCTACACGAGCTAAAAACGTGTATATTGTATATTGTATACTGCTTATAATTTCAATCAAAACTGGTTAAAAAGTGTTCAATAACTTTTAAACAAATTAAGCTAAACCGATAGGAAGAGCAGTTTTTAAGATAGCACAAAGTAATGGTTGGTCCTGGCAATCAAGAAAAATTGTTACTCTGGCTTTCATATCAAATTTCTTTTTAAAGTCTCTTGTCTTGAGGAATAAAAGTTATGAAAGTTTTAAATAACCCTCACTTTTCACAAATTATATACAGGACTGAATATTGAAAAAATTATCAGATTTTAAGCTTTTGTAATCACACTCCATTTCCTTCTCTATAAACGAGAACCAAGGGATTGCTCAAATCACCCAAAAGAACAGACCTGCTTTGATTCAATATCTTTACTGCAGGGCCAAACAAAGTTCTCAGAAGCTCTCTTAGAAGACAAACTGTACAAAGTTATAACAAATCAACTTGAGCAACTAATTTCTTTAAAGCCTTTACTTTTGTTAAGAGAATGCGAGTTACTTTGCTAATGCTATTCGCATTGATATTATTGCTATTCATCTACTAGCTCACTGTACAGCGTTACAGTGTCTTGCCTAAAAAAAAACAGCCGTCTTATGTCACGCCGTCAAGTCTTCTCCCGAGAAACGCCTGAAACTCGATGTGCATTGTGTTTGTAATCCAGGTTTAAGAGTTGATGGAGGTTTAAAGTTTTCTTTCGTGGGTAAAGTATTTTCTTTGCTTATTTTTAGAGGACTTAGAGCTTGTAAGCCGTCGTCAAAAGTTGAGAGAAAAAAAATGGCTGAAGTTTATAAATGGGTAACACTAATTTTGGCCCAGCTTGGTCATGCTTTGAAAAACCAGGCCATGGTTAAGTTTTGCTGTAGGTAATCATGTCGGGAAGTAATATCCCGCTTGGCACTAAAAGAGACAATGATCTAAGTCTGTTGCCACTACTATTCAACTGAAGCTAACTGAAACATACATATGCTATGACCGGATTAGTCAGTGCTGCAATATCGGGCATTACAACCCCGCGTGGGAAATAACTTATAGATATAGTAGGAGCTACAGTTCTTTACTTGAATGAAGAACCAGGTGTAGCAACAGTGCTCAGACTTATGAAAGCAGACTTTACTTCGGAATGTACCCTCAGCCACTGTAGGATGACCACCACTCAACCAGACAGGATAGTGTGCACCACAACGGTCCATCGGTGGACATGTGGTCACCATTTTTGTGCCTGCAGCTCCTTGGAAGCGATACCAGCCATTGAGTGTGTTGTCACATTTGTAGTTTACTGTTACGTAGTCATGTTTTCTTTCTGCATCTGTCAGATTTTGGTAATTTTGCCAGTGACATACATCAACTTAAGGAAATACACAGATGTGTAAATAAATATGTGATAAACACAGAAGACATTTGACATATGTCGTCTTGTCTTGCGTAGTCATATCTTCTTTCCGCGTCTGTCAGATTCCAGTAGTTCTTACATATGTCAACTAAAAAAACAAACAAAGTAATACGTAAATAACCCTCCCCTGATCCGTAGATACCTCTGTCGTGCTGTTTCGTTGGGAGTTACTTGTAGTTTGAATACAGTCACTTCAAATATTTTGTTCAATTTTGCATCACTTTATTACATCCGGTCATGCACAAACATTTCTATATGATTTGTCTTCGTTTCCAGTATTCCTGGGAACAAGGTTGTAAAAAGATCTCGACACCGAAATATAACTTCTACAATAGGTATTAATTACCACCTTTTTGTCTGTTTATACGAGAAAATCTTCATATTTACATTTGAAATTTCCAGTTCAAATGCTGTTTGGTAACCTGTATGTAAGCCATAGGTGAATAAATTTGTCCTTCATGCTATGATATATATCGGCTCTAAGTGCAAGAACATCGCAATCAGCGCCAGTGTTTCTCCACTAAGGTATGTTTACTCTCTGGCATTGGATAAACCGCTGGAGGAATACCATGTGGGATACTTTAACCAACTATGTAGTGGATTCTAACTTCATATGGGTTTTTTTTTTTTTTTTCCTGATACATGCCTACTTGTTAAATAAGATTCTTAAATGTGACAAACCGTCCTTACATAACGACAAATAAAGTTTTTAACTGTAGCTAATTAAAACAGAATAGAAGATATCCCTACTAATGATAAAACTGTGTTGCACCTTCACAATTAAGACCGTTCCTTACAAATCCATCTTTGCACTGGCAGTTGTACGATCCATCCGTATTCTTGCACTGAGAGTTGGCAACAGCATCACATGGGTCGACCTGTGCAGCGCACTCGTCAATGTCTAAAAACAAAGGGATCTAAGTGTTACTATTTCAATGTCACAATGGATGGTTAAGTGTCCCATTACGAGCATAAAAGGGCATTCTGGTGAAAATAAACTACTTTACACATTAAAAAGGCGACAAAAAGTATCAGAAAAATCTCAAGAGAACCTTGTTACGAAGGAAAATAAGTAGAATTGGCGCCTTAAATCCACTCCAAAGTTTTTACATTTCTAAAGTGATTACACGGCATATAGAAACACCTATAGCGGATACATTTTATTAGAGTAATCGTGTGGCTGGCTAACGGGAAACTTTCAGTGATATCAACCACACAGTACTGCCATCTGCCCATCGATTGTAGGCGTTTCATCCCTGTTACTTGCATGTGGTATTACCTCCTGTTATCTACAGCGATTATCTCAATCACAGTGTTCCAGTAAAGTCTAGTGCGCAGCTGCAGTTGAATTCGTTCACTCATCTAAGTAACTAACTCTTCGCATCATTTCGCCTCCACCTGCCCACAAAAGGTATAAAATCGGCCCTGAATCGAAGCCATACCCATGCGGTCAATTCCCCATCTGTCCCCCCTTCACCAGATTGGAGGTTATGACCATGGAACTACACGCCCTACTGTGTTTAGCATGTTTAACTTTGGTTCGTGTGTCCGCTCACAGGCAAACTTTTACAAGGAAATATACTGTAAAGAAGGAATTAAAACATTTCTGCTGGAAAAGTAAAAACCATGGAAGTTTCACAGCAACTCGTCAAAAAGGTTTATCTTTTGGTTTCCTCGTGGCAAAGACGACTTTCTTTTTGTTTTCCCTTTTCCGGTGGCTGTCAATTTCTAGGAAATACACCTTTTTATTGGCTCCTAATCGTTTGTTAACATTGCTGTTTTATTATTTACACGAACTACTACCTGTTTCACATTGTGTGCCATTAAATCCTGGTGCACAGCTGCAGTTGAATCCGTTCACTCGGTCTGTGCAGTTCCCGGTGTTCTTGCAGGGATGACTTGCGCAGTCATCGATATCTGTTTTAAAGGGATAAGGTAGAAATTTAAAAACGGTCATACCGTAAAATACCACGTTAAAGCCTCCCCCGATATAAACCCTTCTATTTGCCCCTCCCCCGCCACCCCCCGCAATCTTTGTTAACTTTGCTGTTTTATTATTTACACGAACGATAAGATTGGTGAGGTTATCTGTTTCGATTACCTGTTTCACATTGCGTTCCATTAAATCCTGGTGCGCAGCTGCAGTTGAATCCGTTCACTCGGTCTGTACAGGTCCCGTTGTTCTTACAGGGATGACTTGCACAATCATCGATATCTGTTTCAAGGTGATAAGGCAGAGAGTTAATAACGGTCACATTCGATAGAACCTGCAACAACCAACAACAAAACTCAGTAACAAAACTACGCTTGAAGTTAAAAGATACAACACTGAAAAAGAAAACTTAGAAAGAGATTCAAAACCGTAGAATATCAATGAAAATTAACTAGTTTTGGCTATAGTTACCTGTTTCACATTGTGTGCCATTGAATCCTGGTGCGCAGCTGCAGTTGAATCCGTTTACTCGGTCTGTACAGGTCCCGTTGTTCTTACAGGGATGACTTGCACAGTCATCGATATCTGTTTTAGAAGAAAAGATTTAAAGAATTAAACTGCAATAGCTTCTGTTGATATATTTGACGGAGCCCGGCCCGGAGCAAATAGGCAAAAGAGATCAGTAACTAACTAACTTTCAGAGAGTTTTTTGCTTGTTATAAAGAAAAACAAAACATCTTTATCAAATGTCCATCATTATCATAATCCAGTCAGGGAATGGCAACGGATCTGCTCCTTGAAACATATCTGTTCCACACACAACGTCTTGCTGGGTGGGAATCTTCTGGTTCTGAACACCCGCTGTCAGTTGCACGGGGAAGATAGAGCCTGTTTGACTGTTAATTATTAGTCAAGAGAAGATAGCAGACCTGAAACCCATCTTTGTAGCTCTCGGCTTCATGGCCTTCATAAATGCTATTGCTGTTTTACCTCTAAACAAATAGTTTTTCGCGGAGAGAGCCCGATTGGGTTTTAAAGCTAGGCTTCTTCTTTATGAAGAGCATCTCATAGATTAAACAGTCTATGTCCATGTCTTGAACGTTATTTTCGCTATGGGGACGTTTATTGCCGTAAGGGTTTATTAAAACTGACACTGCTGGTTAGATTACATTAATAGAAAGGTAAAAGAACTTAAATGTAAAAGTTCGTAAAAAAAATTCATTTAGCCCCAAGGTTGGACGCATCGCAAATATGCCTTATTTTGTAGAATACAGAGTCTGTAATGATAGAAACAGCCTGGAAGTTGAGGCATTTTATAGCGCGTAGATGAGGCTTATTACAAGAGGTTTGAAAATAATAAATCGAGGTAAAACCCCGGACGTCTAGTTACCTAGTTTAGACATGTCACAACGAGCCAGGACTACCTCGCCAGGTTTAATTGAATCGAACCAGTAATTACCGCTGACTGCATCTTCTCCTTCACTCGCCCTAATCTCGGCGCACGACTCAGCTGGCAACTCGGAAACGGATCCAAGGGGAACTGAAAATAGAAAAGTCAAAAACTTGTTTTTTTTCTTGGCGCTTTTCTGTCATAACTAAACACCACTATTGTTAAGCTCTCTTGACTAAAAACTGCGGGCTTTGTTCGTAGTCCTCGGGATGCAATGAGATTCTGGGCCGCCTGTATACGACACAATTACTATCCTCAAAAAAAGAAAGAGATGAACTGTTCAAAGAAGGACAATACCTCTTTTCCTGAATCGTTTAATGTAGAAGCGATCGCTATCTGGAACAAAATCTTCAGGTCTGGCTTCTTTGGTGCGGTTGTTCAACTCACATATGCCTTGGCTGATGACGTAGTTAAAGCTTTGACATCTGACGTCATCATCACACTTGTCTAAACAATTAAGCCAGATTCCGGTCTTCTCCTCGATGAAGGTATGTCCTTTTAACATCATGCCGCGGATGGAATATTCGCCTCGAATTATACACTGCTGAGCGTCCAGTTTATAAAACATCTGAGACATCAGAAGCACCGTGATGGCCACACTTATGCCAGCTTCCGAAACTGTCATATGGAGAGAAAAATATCAAGTCTTGCATAATATGTTTCTGGTGCCTTACATAAAAAATTTACTGTTAGATGCAAGCGAGCATCTCGGTCTATTATAGCTGAGTATCAATGAGCAGAAATAGCTCTGAATGGCAGCGACACAACACGCCATCTCTTATTATACGGTGTTGTTTGTAACAATCCTGTAAGTAATCTTGAAACAAATGTAAAAAAGACTATAAAATAATAATCTTGAATCAGGTAATAGTCTACTTGAAACGTATTTGTCGAATTCTTGCCCTATACCAACAACGAGAAAATGAAATAGAAACACAAAAAGAGTCTAGAATATCTCGATCCGGTGCTGCCTCGATCCGTTAGGCAATCTCAGTAACGCTCTGTATCTAGGTACCGGCTTGTGACGGAATGATTGAATTTAATTAACTTCAATTTGAGAGAAAACGTGAAAAAATCAGGTTGCGGCCACAATAAAACTGAGGAATTTGAAAACACGGACTATATTTCTACGGTTAGTTTTACCGTCTCCTCCAGTGCTTTTCGAAAATGCTCTTCAAACTGGAGAAATTTGAAAACGCCGGCTTGTGTTTTAGTGTGGACGGAAAACATTTTGAAAACAGGGCTTTTCAAGAAGGATGACATCACGATAATCAAGTGATTTCCCTGTCAGAGTTTTCCTCAAACACAAATCCAAAATGACCGGCAATTGTTGCGTTTTCAAAGTATTTCCAGCGTTGATTTGACAGAAAACATTTAATGGGCTTTCAGATGCGCTCTGTTGTATTAAGAGCCAATTCCTCTAAATACCGAGAATGAGGTGACAGTCGCGAAATTTCGGATTTCTTCATATTTTGTTCAAATCACCTCTACAGTGACTTGTTTTCGAAAATATCCTTCAAAGGTCCTGAAGCACTTTACCTTTTTTCGTAATCCAGGAGAGTTCGAAAATCTTCTTTATAGCTGCCAGCCGCCGCCGAAAATGGCCGAAAATTGTGCATTTTCTTTTCGCTCGTACAGATCAACGCGAACATGTCTATCAATATATTTTGGCTAGCTCAGAGTGCATATTTTGCTGTTTCTAAAGCATTCATTTGATTAGCAAAAGCTCCAAATGTTATAATATTTTAGGCCGATACAATTACCTTCATCGAAACTCGCGAGCGAAAGGGCTAATTTTAGCTAATTTCAATACCATCAAAAGCCCACTGGTGCACAGAATTTGAAGTCGAAACTGAAAAAGTACCCCTCAAGAGACATAAACGTGTGGTACATTTTGGTAAATTCGTCATTCGTGAAATCAACATGGAGCTTGGCCAGCTACTTTCAGCACAACCGTTTCAAGTAGACAGGTACACTCTACTTCAATCAAAGCCTCTCAACTTGGAAAATGGATCGTCTGTAACCGGTGACAATATTGATGCCACTGACTTGAGGTTTAATCCGTAGGTTAACTTAAGGTTAAGTTAAAGCCCACTGGCATTGTTACGAAATTCTAGTGCAAAACGCAACGGTAAGAGAATACACGAGGAGATGTAACACTTTTGAAAACATTCACGAAGTTATCGGTCCGAGAGACAGAGTTATCCTCGTCCGAGAGACCGAGACAATTATCAAGAAAGTACCGCTTCCTGTGAAAGCAGGTAATAATTCTATTTTTATTCCTCTTAAACTGCGCGTCGTTGGTCTCTATATCTGTTTGGTCTCAGTCTTATTGATATATTTTGATTTTGTTACGTATTTACATGTCACACTGATCATTTTTCTTTTTTTAAGATAAAAAGGTTGAATACCAAGAAAATATGGATGTCATATTTCATCCCTACTGATACCTCTCCATAACGGCCGTCTAGAAAGGTTCGACTGTATTACCGTTAATAAATATTCAACTTTAAAAAACACGGATATTGTTCGTGCTTTTGACATAGAAACGCACCGGGGAAATGGCTGGGATGGAAAAAGAAGGCCTACGAGACACTAGTCTTTAATGCATACGTGTTGATAATTTACGTACATATTCACTCCTACTACTTACTTTTTGAAAACTATATAGACTACACAGTCAAACCTCCACTAACAGCCACGTCTCCACAGCGGACTCCTAGTCTACAACAGACACATTTTTTGTCCCGGTGGACAGCCACACATTCACTCTTATTTTTGCCTCTGAAATGCGCAAAATAAGGTTACAGTACATAATGCTTAACTATTTTATACCGCCTAATTATGGATGTAGAAGTTTGCTATGTCAATAATTGCGAATTCTCAAGGTAAAACAAAGGAAATTTTAGCTCTTCTGAGTGGCCGATTTTTCTGCTAACTATTTCCCGGCTAACGAGTTATAGATATGGGCACTCTCCATTCGACCAAAAAATTTCCGGCCAAAAATGTCCTGACTTTGTGAAACCTTTCCAAGGAAATTTCCGTTCCATTCGCGTCTGTTTCGAAAATTTCGGAACTTTTGGTTTTGTGGCAAGCGCCCATATTATAGTCTATATAGTTTAGCAGAAAGCAACAGGGGTGAATATGTATGTAAACCCACAACGCGTATCTGAAATCTGATGCCCTCTAGGCCTCCTTTGTCCTTTTTGTATTCCAGCCCTATCAACGGTGCATTTCTTTTCAAAAAAATTAGTCATTGTGGTTCATGTTCTCCAGACAACGCAAAAATTGGTCATTTCACGTCGTTGTTTTGTAGAGGACGGCAAGGAAATGTACCAAGAATTGTAACGCACTCGCACAGCTATTGTTTTGCTCATTAAACCTTTTGTTCAGTGACGTTCCAAATGTCGTTGCCGTCGTGATTTTCTTATATTCCCTACTCTCACTAACGCTCTCTATCTAGGGAGCGGTTAGTGGGGGAATCATTGAAAGTTACTTCACGTTGTGAGAAAAAGAGATGAAAAACTCAGGCTGCGTGCAAACTACAATGGAGAAATTTGAAAACACGGCTATCTTTCTGTGGTTAAGACTACCGCCTCCTCCAACCCATCATGAAACGTTCTTCAAACAGGAGGAATTTCAAAACACGGCTATCTTTCTAAGGTTCAATCCATCCAAAATGACCGGCTGCGTTTTCCAAATTTTTCCAGCGTAGCGTGCAAGGAAAACATTTACTATGTTTTTAGGTATGCTCTGTTGTATTAATAACCTGTAACGCTGATGTTTTTGCTGGAAAAGAGCTGGTTAAATTTATTTACGCATCCCCTTAACTTTTTGTTTGCTTTCTTCAACCCACTGAATCCAAGATATCGCTCACTTAGACAAAAAGAAGACAAAAAAGCTCAACAAATACACAAAACGAAAGAAAACAAATGAAACGCTGGAGTTCGCTCGCTCAAGAGAAAACCATATACTCGCCTATAGACTGCAAGATACGTAAACAACAAAGATGATTTCTGCATAATTTAACTTAATTGAGGGGTTTTAATGATGACATACGGTAATTTTACACGGTGAAGAAAGTGGGTATTTCAAATCCACCTGTTACTGGTAATAACTTCCTTTTTTAATTGTCGAGTGCTTTCGAGCACGTAAGAAGTCGTTTTTATTTTGTGACTACAGAAATCAAATGATAATTACCTTTATAACAAAAGACTGACCGACAAAACTGTGACACAACCCATGGGCATAAAGTTCCTATTTTTGTTTATGATTAAATTCAGATAATATACTTCTTAACAACAGCATTACGTATAGTAGGATATGTTTGTTATGACTATAACAAGAAAGCCCGCATTTCGATTATTTGCCGTTTAAACTCCAAATTTCCGTGCCTTTCAAAGGTTTTTGAAAGATCTGTCCTCAAAGATTACACAAATGCGAAGCAATGGGTGTCAGATTAATTACCTTGCCGATTTTATTAACAAAAAATGCAGCATCATCCTTTTTTTTTTTTTTTTTTTTTGGCGATAGAATACAAACTAGACACGCATTTCACAGATCCCTTTTCCCATCTAGTGAGAAAATAGCTGGTGTTGATATTCTAGCTTCCTCTTCGTCTTTATTTATGTGCTGACAGAGAATTATTTTTAAGAACCGTGTCTGATGCTATAAGATAAAAGCGAGTAGCTATTTCTCGTACGAACTGTTGTAAAGAATTATGCGTCGGCAATCGTGTTAAAAGGCGCTGTTACACTGGGTTATAAACATGCCTCGCATTGCTGTAGCGAAAACGTGCGAGACATGTCCAATTCAGGGAGTGTTGCACTAGACAACACCTCGTTCAATTTGCAATTTGCAAATTGCGTCGTAGATGCGCAACAAAATTGTGAGACAAATTACAAATAAATTCCGCTAGATTTATTCAAACGTTATTTCTGGAAAACTTAACGATGATGCTTCAAGAACTTGAAATCTCCATGAAAATGGTTTTCTTTATCTTACAGTATTTTGACATTACAACTATCGGCTTTAAAATACCAAAGAGTGCTAAATAAACAAAGCTTCCACGAAAGACAAAGAAGACAAAAATGACTGAGCTGCAACTTTTAGAAGTTTAGTTTCCCAATTTATCACAAAAGGCTGTGATCTAGATCATAGTCTCTTAATTATCACCATCGTTACCATCTTTATCGAGAAAACTATTGAACTAAATAAGTACATTTATATTTTTGCATGAGTCTTATCTTTTAAACTTTTCGCGTATCGTCAATTAAGGACCGAATTCGAAATTGCTTTCGCAAAGAGACAGTCAGGAGATAAAAATGTTACCAAAAAAACATATTTTTCTCCGTTTTTGTGAGTGATTAATGAAATATCGTGTCAGTTTTACCTGAGAAAATTTTATCATGACAATTTTGCGTGATCTTTGCGAATTCTAACTGAAAATATTGACGGTGTTCAGACAAATCCGGACAAACTCAAATTCTTGGTCGAATTGGAATTTTAAAATGTCGGTCTTCATAAAGATAGCAAAATAGGAGTACCCGGAAGAAAACATGACCGAGAAGAAGAGGTTGAAGAGAAGAACCAACAATAAACTCAACCCGCTTATGAGGCAGAGTTTGGGATGCCAGCCCAGACAAGCTGATGTTAGGATACACTAAGTAGGAGAGTATAAAACGCGATTTAAAGGCTATCAATGAAAATGTAAGACATTTTGGAACTCACCCTCCGCTTGCGTTGGACGAAGCATTATTGAAATCGATGACACAAAAACGAGGAGGGCAGAAACATTCATTTTTAAACCGCAACGAACGTCTTCAGTTCTCAAGTCTTATGGAAAGTCTGGCGTTGTGAAGTCGAAATAACAGCTCATTACAAGTCAACACTGAAATAAGAGATGGCGTGTTTTATCTCTGTCATTCAGAGCTATTTCTGCTCATGTCAGTTTGACTCCTCCTACTTTTACTAAGAGTTCCCGTTTAAATTACCCACTTATTATGTGAACAAAATATTTCTATCTGCCGGTTTTTCAACTAAGCTTACAGGAAGAAATTCCTTCTTGGGCTCCTTTATTTTAATAATTTATTTTTCTTCGGCTTGTTTATGAGTGAATGTTTTATTCCAAAGAAATATACGTTCCAAACTCATGTTTTTAACAATGAATTTCCTTGGCACTCACCTCGTTCCCTACCTTTATTTTTGTACTTTATTGAAAATTTAAACATTAATCTCGCTGTTTTTCCGCTAATATATTGTTTTCTAGTTCAAGGTGGCTCGTGATTAATCAAACTGAATATTGAATAAATCATCTATGTTAGGACGTTATTGCAACTTCGAGCTAACCTTATAATTAATTCAATTTAAAAAGTAGTAATGATAATATGACTTTTTAATAAATAGGAAGAATGTTGAACATTATATTCTGCAGGCCTCCATGCACATAAGATGGCTACAAGTTAGTTAAATGCCATTCACGAAATTGAATTTACATCATGCTTCATCAGTATTTTTACATTTTATGTCTCGTGGGAAATGGTAAGATAATATATTGAGCTAAAGCGGCCTTCACACGGCAAACTTAAGTTGGCAAACTCGTACCTTCACACGTCGAACTCGCGTCAAATCACAACACGCGGTAATTTGCAACATGGCCGACTTAGTGCAGTGGCACTCACGTCGAACAGTGAAACAGGAGAAGAGAAGAGAAGAGACAGAAAGGTTTGGACGAAACCCAGTTTGTCCACTGGCTCCTCCATTTTCTTTTGTGTGTTTTTAGTATCTTTGTAGACTACAGATGAATCGTTTCACACAGCCAGACAATTGTGAACCTCTTCGATAAATTTAAAAGTGGCCTCATGTTCATCTTGAATTGCGTCCGCCACTTTGTGAAGAGTTACGCAAATAAATCAAGTGAACAGAGCGCGTGTTTTGATTGGTTGACAGTTAACAGCACTTGTTTGCCAGTCGTTCACACGTCAGAAACGAGTTTACCAACACGAAAAAGTTGGTGAAAAAGTTGACGAGAGTAGAGGCAAGTTCTATTTGTCGCCAACAGTTTGCCAACGTGTTTGCGTACTGTATTTGGGCCGTTCACACACACCAACTTGAGTTTGCCAACTACGAGTTTGCCAGCTTTAATTTGCCGTGTGAAGGCCGCTTAACACCAGATGGAGAAGTGAAGTCCAAATAGCAGCCCATTACAAGCCAACACTGTGTAATAAGAGATGGCTTGTTTTGTCTCTGTCATTCAGAGCTATTTCTGCTCGTAGCAGTTTGACTCCTCCTGCTCCTACCATAAAGACTTCCTGTTTAAATTATTACGCACTTGTTATGTGAATAAAATATTTCTATCTGGTTTGTCAACTACCCTTACAGGAACAAGTTTCTTCTTGCATGCCTGAGTTAAAGTCATATTCTAATGAAAGGAACGTTCGAAACTCATGTTTTAACAATCGTTCTGTTAAAATCCTGGAAATTTGAGGGCATTTTCCGTGTTCTCTATCTTTGTTTTGGTACTTTATTGCGAACTAAACATTGATTTCGTTGTTTTCCTCTTAATGAGTTTTTTTTTTTTTTGAAGTTGGTTCGTGATAAACTTGGCCTGAATGTTGAATACATATCTATATCAGGACGTCATTGCGACTTCGACTGTTAGCTCAATATATTCCTCGGTTTTGGTAACGTTTTGACAAAAGGTAGGATGTTGAACATCATATTTTACAGGCCTACGTGCGTGCGATTCTTATACGTTAAAATTTACTTAATTAATTAATTAAACGCCATTCGAACGACTGAATTTAAATTTATTCTTTTCCCTTTGACAAACATATTGTCCGTTTCTAATTTTGCCATACTCGTAAAAAAATATTATCAGGCGTCAAGTTACGCTTGCAATGTAAATATGACAAACTTTATTTTTTCGAAGGCGTTTCACTTTGTTTTTCGAGCAAAAAAACACAAGTTTTTTTCGTAAAAATAAAAATACTACAGTCAAACATCCCGTAAGCACTTACGGGAGGTGGTCGCTTACGAGAGCTCAGACCATTTTGTCGGTCAAAATTTTGCGTCATTAGCATATGGTAACTGCAGAGAATTACCCGCGTTTTAAATGTCTTATTCATGTGAAAAGTCAATTTCGAGAAAAAAAACCGATACTTTCCGTTGAGAAAATTTCCATCTCTTGTACTACCTAGGAATGCGATGATGTTACAACATCTTACGATGTGTTTTATTATCCAATTTTCGCTCTATCATTTGTCAAGTGGACGTTCACTGGAGGTTTAAAACAACAGAAAATTTCAAGGTTATAGCTCTAAAGTGGTCGCGGTCGTTTACGAGAGGTGGTCGATTACAAGAGGTTCAAAATATAGTGATCTGACTTTTGGTATTCTGGAAAACTGGTCGCTGAGGAGAGACGGTTGCTTATGAGAGGTTGTCGCAATCGGAGGTTCGACTGTACACTACATGTTATTATGTCACTCTTGGTCTACAGGCAAACCAACAACAGACGACCACACGTAAAATTTGCGAGTTAAAAAGTTAACCCTTGGTAACCACGCACTGAATGGTAATTTCATTTCTGGTCGGTGCGGAGTGGACGACGGTTAGAAGTAGCAAGGAATGACGGGCCTGCACGACTTCTAACAATGGAAACTTTTGAACCATGTGCGTAATCTTTGACCCCTTGGCTTGGGAGAAGTTCTTAGACTTTTACGTACTAACTCTTCAAGAACAATATTTGAAGAGAACATTATTAAATTCAAATCACGTCTCCTTGCTAGAGGTTATCCAAAAAATCTGATTGAGACACTCCAATCAGATATCAAATTCACAGAAAGGGTATCAGCGCTACAACAAAAATACGAAAGCCGAAAAGATATCTTGCCTTTTGTAACACAATATCAACCGTCAGTGCCTAATCTCAAACATGTTTTAATGCAAAAATGGCACTTGATACAAAATCAGCCTTCTCTACGGCAAATTTTCATAGAGCCACCACTCATATCTTTTAAAAGAGGGAAATCCCTTAAAGACATACTCGTAAGAGCGAAATTATAAAGGGGTCAAAGATTGCGCACATGGTTCAAAAGTTTCTATTGTTAGAAGTCGTGCAGGCCTGTCATTCCTTGCTACTTTCTACTCCGACATGCGCAGAACATTGACGGAAGTCATTTGTTGTTTCCGGTAGCCATTGCAATCTGTCACGGTCGTCCTTGCTAAAGGTCTGTCTCCTCGAGAAGGCTCGTCTGTATACTGAACAATAGGGGACCATTCAATATTTATGCCTGGGGGAAGGAGATGGCACAAAAGAGGGGGGATCATCAAAAAATTAAGAAATGAAGAGGGGGTCACTAAAATAAATAGGCATCCTAGGTGTGGGGAGGGGGGGGGGGGGCTATGTATTTCTTTTCGCCATATGGAGCATACCGGTGAACACTTCCAAACAGTCCACTTACATGGGTCAACTAATACAAAAAAAGTCACGACAGTGAGATAACGACCTCACAATATTGCGTTCAGATCGGGCTTGGCCAGAGACCTGTGCTACAACAGATACTCTGCCACTGTTGGTTTCCTTTAGAATCACTCTCGCTTTCCGATGAATCAGAGCTGGAAAGATGCAAAATAACGATATCATCTCCGCTGTTACTTTCCGCATCAGAACTGCTGTCCATATCATTGTCATTGGTATCATCTTGTCGCTGCCGCTGCGCTCGTGCCGCTGAAGAGAGACACGGGTATCAAGTACCTAACCTATTCTAATCAAGGCATGTGCAGTGAACCGTCGCATCTTATCATTTTTTTCTTTTTTTTGCCCCTTAATTGAAGGTTGAAATGACTGACGGATACTTGTCAAGCTTCTGGATACTTAATTGTTCAACTTTACCAGTGCGACAAAGAGTGTTCCAATCATAGTCTTCGAAGCATTTCTGTTGTTTTTACTTGCGTTTCCTGTTGTCTCTGCTCGCATTTCTAACATCATGTATCTGCTTAAGTTTCCATCCTGTCTTGCAGGTGTTTTAGCATTATTTTCTGTAGACATGCCTCTAATAATACAGTTCTTTGCTGTTTCATTCAAACAGTGTTTTTGGACTGAACAATTTGCATGGCAGAAATTGAATGAAAATGTGAGGCCTCTTCTAATTATATATTTCTTTCATTATCTATATTTATATTTCTTTATATTTTATTTCTTCCAAGCACTACCTTGGAATTCATCACCAAAATTGTCAACTGGAACAAAGAGTAACAGCTATTTCAAGTACTTGTATACAGACCTAAACCATAAAAGCACCAAGTATTTCACCAAAATACTCCCAGACATGTACGAACATGCACAATCCTATTTCCTGGATAACTTGACAAAGTACCTTTACAAGGAAAGGGAAAACAGATTTCAAACCAAAAAATATTTTGTAAAGCTCAAGCATGACATGAGTTTACTTTTTTCTGAAACAAATGAAGTCTCCTGTTTTAAATTTATGAGAATGTCCCCGACACAACTAAGGCCTAATCATATAGGCATTGTGTCCAAAGGTGTTCAAAAATTCGAAAAAATTATGTCCTAAATGAAAAAGGAAGAAAATAACATCCCATCTAATTTGGGGACACTTTTTAACAGAAATAAACTTGAGCCATGGGCCAGTGAGCAATATCAGTATACTAAAGCAGTCCAAGAGGAACTTGCTCAAATGAAAGGAGATGTCAGTGACAAATAAGAGAAGTTTTTAAGCATAAAGCGAAGTCTTGACCGAGCCTTCAAAGGTTTGCTAAATGAGACAGGAATGAAGAACGGAAGACAAAAAAAAAAAAAAGAAAAGAAAAGAGAAGGTGAAAAGGGAAAGAAAGAGGGCCTAAACAAAATCCAAGAAACAAGGCGCAAAATCATCAAACGTGATTCTGAGGAAGCTTACAAGTGTATTACAAAACGAATACTTCTGTTATATGTACTAGAAAAATTGAGAGCAGACTGGCACAAAGCTCGATTGGCATCCAGAAGCAAGGATATGTGCACTTGCGCTTATGCAAAGCTCACCGATTAAGAATTAGAGGCAAACTGCCATGAAGAGGAAGGACATAGTGAAGAAGAAGTGAAAAGTGAAAAAGATGATTGCAAAGAAAGAAAGAAGTGGTGGAGAATAATAAAGAATTCAATGAAAGAAATTAAGTGTCATTGTCAGAGAGAACCGGGCAGTACCAAAAGATCGAGGTCGGCCGTTTACTTTCATCTTTTCACAGTATAAAAGCTATCTGAAAAGATCAAAAGCCATGACATTTAAAGGAATTTTATTTAGTTTAGCATTCTGAAACGTGTACATGAGTTTTTCTAAAACAAACATATATTTACAGATTTATTGCATTCATGTCTGGATGGTACAAATGTCTCAACTATCGAGTTTAGAGATTGTACGTCCAATTTAATCAATTCAATCCTGACTTTATCCACCCTCATTTCCATCCAAATCTATACAAGTAGGCTCTTCAGTCGTTATTAACAGACTAGAAAAATCTATAAGAAGACAAGTCATTCTTCGCCGTATTTCTTATACGTTTAACACTAACGGCAAGTTAATTTTTAAAACGAACCATGGTTAAGTGGCATGTTTTGATTTCCCAATAGAAACACATTTCGAGATAAGATCATTACGTTCCATCCAGACTTCTGGCACATTTAAACAATGAAACAATATTTACACCGACAGGTTATAACTGTATCATGCATAAATAGGCATCATAGGTGTGGGGAGGGGGGGGGGGGGGGGGGGGCTATGTATTTCTTTTAGCCATATAGAACATACCGGTGAACACTTCCAAACAGTCCACTTACATGGGTCAACTAATACAAAAAAAGTCACGACAGTGAGAGAACGACCTCACAATATCGCGCCCAGATCGGGTTTGGCCAGAGACCTGTGCTACAACAGGTATTCTGTCACTGATGGTTTCCTTTTAAATCACTCTCGCTTTACGCTGAATCAGAGCTACAAAGTTGCGAAATAACGATATCATCTCCGCTGTCACTTTCC
Organism: Orbicella faveolata; assembly: GCF_042242905.1. Lineage (NCBI taxonomy): Eukaryota > Metazoa > Cnidaria > Anthozoa > Scleractinia > Merulinidae > Orbicella > Orbicella faveolata. Next base: position 12,217,108 of record NW_028301563.1, on the reverse strand, counting down.
GCATCAGAACTGCTGTCCATATCATTGTCACTGTTAGCATCTTGCAGTACTTTGTGCCGCTGAAGAGAGACATGGGTATCAAGTACCTCACCCATTCTGATCAAGGCATGTGCAGTGACTCGTTGCACCTTATCATTTTTCTTGCCCTTTAATTGAAGGTTGAAATGACTGACGGATACTTGTCAAGCTCTTGATTGCTTAATTGCCCAACTTTACCAGTGCGACAAGCAGTGTTCCAATCATAGTCCTCGAAGCATTCCTGTTGTTTCTGCTTGCGTTTCGTGTTGTCTCTGCTTGCATTTCTCACGTCACGTATCTGTTTAAGTTTGCATCCGGTCTTGCGGGTTCTTTAGCATTATTTTCTTTTGACATGCTTTTAACAACACAATTCTTTGCTATTTCATTGAAAAAGTATTTTTGAACTGAACAATTTGCATGGCAGAAATTGAATCACAATGTGAGGCCTGTTCTCATTATATATTTCTTTTATTATCTATATTTATGTTGCTTTATATTTTATTTCTTCCATGCCGACTGCCTTGGAATTCATCACCAAAATTGTCAACTGGAACAGAGAGTAACAGCGAAGGCTATTTTAAGTACTTGTATAAGGACCTAACGCACGAAAGGCCCAAGTAATTCAACAAAATACTCCCAGATATGTACAAACATGCACAACCCAGACTACGAGTAATCCCTCTTTCGCTTAGTCCGTCGTGCGTGACGCGAAAGAGAACCGCGAGAAAAAAAAAATGGCCGCGCGAAATCCGCCTAAGCCCAAGAGTTTGCCCTTTCACGGCCGAGTGATTTTTCGGTGTAGGATTTCTCATCTTGACGTCCTCTTATTATCGCCTGTTGTCAATAACCACGGGAGATATCCTGAATAAAATTGCTCTCAGACAAAAACATATGCCGTGAGAAGTATATCTTCGTTCAGTGTTTTTTCAGCGAAACTGCCAAAGACGTTTTAAAAAGAAGACGGCGAATGAGGCATCTTGTAACGATTTTCGCTGCGTCTGTAAGTGTAAATATAAAAGTTATTGCGAAAATTTCAAATGCAGAGTTTCAACCGAGAATTTACATTATGTGTTTGACATAGGAGATCATCCAACTACGGTGAAATGTTTGCCGATAGCAGCGGAAAGTTTCAGGTGAATGTCCGGTTTCAAGTAAAAGTCCGGTTAAATCTTTCAAATGGACGGCAGAAAGGCCAAGCTCAGTGAATTTATATTCGCTGACTTGGACGATGCTGCTGAGCGGCGAAATCACTAACACACTCGCAGTCGGGTTGGAGGCGGAAAGCTTTGCCAAACAAAACACTGGATAAATTTGAATCTTTCCAAAGCCTGTTGGCAGATTCGCAAGAACATCACGGCTTGCGAAGCGCGATTCCAGCACTTCGATTTGCTCTGGTACCACTTCGATTCGCTCCGGTTCCAAAACATTCCCGCAAGACGTCACACGTATCTCGAATGTTGTCAACGTTGTCAACGCTCGTAACATAAGCCAATCATATTTTTGCGCTGTGAGAGCAACGCATAATTCAAACTCTTGGGCTTAGGCGGTAGTCCCTCCTTTCGCGCGGCCATATTTTTTTTTCCCGGTTTTCTTCCGCGTCACGCACGACGGACTAAGCGAAAGAGGGACTACTCGTAGTCTATGCACAACCCTATTTGCTGGATAACTTTACAAGGAAAGGAAAAGAAGATTTCAAACCCAAAAATATTATGAAAAGGTCAAGCATGACTTGAGTGTTCTTTATTTCTGAAACAAATGAAGCCTCCTGTTTTAAATTGATGAGAATGTCCCCGACACAACTAAGGCCTAATCATATAGGCATTGTGTCCAAAGGTGTTAAAAAATTCGAAAAAATTATGTCCCAAATGAAAAAGGAAGAAAATTAACATTCCATCTAATTTGGGGACACTTTTTAACAGAAATAAACTTGAGCCATGGGCCAGTGAGCAATATCAGTATACTAAAGCAGTGCAAGAGGAACTTGCTCAAATGAAAGGAGATGTCAGTGACAAATAAGAGAAGGTTTTAAGCATAAAGCAAAGTCTTGACCGAGCATTCAAAGGTTTGCTAAATAAGACAGGAATGAAGAACGGAAGACAAAAAAAAGAAAAGAAAAGAAAAGAAAAGCTGAAAAGGGAAACAAAGAGCGCCTAAACAAAATCCAAGAAGAAACAAGGCGTAAAATCATCAAACGTGATTCTGAGGAACGTTACAAGTGTATTACAAACAAATACTTCTGTTAAATGCACTAGAAAAATTGAGAGCAGACTGGCACAAAGCTCGATTAGCAAGTCTCATTAACAAGGGAAATTGGCATCCAGAAGCAAGGATATGTGCACTTAGGCTTATGCAAAGCTCACCGATTAAGAATTAGAGGCAAACTGCCATGAAGAGGAAGGACATGGTGAAGAAGAAGTGAAAAGTGAAAAAGGTGATGGCAAAGAAAGAAAGAAGTGGTGGAGGATAATAAAGAATTCAATGAAAGAAATTAAGTGTCATTGTCAGAGAGAACCGGGCAGTACCACTAGATCGAGGTCGGCCGTTTACTTTCATCTTTTCACAGTATAAAAGCTATCTGAAAAGATTAACAGCCATGACATTTAAAGGAATTTTATTTAGTTTAACATTCTGAAACGTGTACATGAGTTTTTCTAAAAACAAACATATACTTACAGATTTATTGCATTCATGTCTGGATGGAACAAATGTCTTAACTACCGAGTTTAGAGATTGTACTTCTAATTTAATCTGAATTCAATTCTGTGTTTATCCACCCTCATTTCCATCCAAATCTCTACAAGTACGCTCTTCAATCGTTATTAACAGACTGGAAAAATTTTTATGAACAGAAGTTATTCTTCGCCGTATTTCTTATACGTTTAACACTGACGGCAAGTTAATGTTTAAAACGAACCATGGTTAAGTGGCATGTTTTGATTTCCCAACAGAAACACCTTTCGAGATAACATCATTACGTTCCATCCAGACTTCTGGCACATTTAAACAATAAAACAATATTTACACCGACAGGTTATAACTATATCATGCATTCAGAAAGAATGCTTTAATTTACTAACACAGAGGCTTTTACCCTAAATTCCCAAGGTAATTCTCATTAATTTGCTTTGACTTTGCCTCGCTACGCTTAGTGATTGGTTTAAAAGCCTAGCGTCATATTCTCAAGCAACCCTAGCTAAGCCTCGCTCGCACATCTTTTCTCGAGTTCGTATTCGAGTTCAATATTGCTTCAGTCGAATATCTGTGTCCTTTTTGATTGGTCAGAGTGATTACCTTGGTTGTCGTTTTACCACAGTCAGTTAAAAACCTCTGTATGTGTTCAATATTAAAATATGTTGGATAACTCATTACTAAACGTTGTATTGTACGTAACGTAATTTAATTAGTACTGCACTAAGATGGCATTGGGCCCCGGTGTAGTGTGATAGTGCGCAAGTCATTTGTACAGTTTGAAAATTTTATTTAGATTGAAAATTAATTGGTTTCTGCTGGAATATGTGAGAGAACTAATAACTTCGTGGGATGAAAATTTAACCAGGAAAGAAATTTGGTGGGATAAGAGTTAGTTTCATCTTCAACTTGAATTTTCATTTAAGTTAATTTGTTGCTATTTGAAATCTACTTTTGCATCATGAACAAATTAATCAACAATAATTCCAGCGCTTTTCTTTTGACTCCTGGTGCCTTTTGTCGCACAGAAAACTTGACAAAAGCACTATCATGCTACTGGCCCTTTGAATAAGTAATTCTAGCGCTGCGGTAAATATAACTAAACATACATGTGTATGTATAACTTAGTTGTACTAAACCCATTAAACTTTGCATTATTTTGAGTAACAAGGTGAATAATAATTACTGTTATAATAATGAAGAGTCCTTATTCATAGTTTTAAATAGACGTTAAAACTTACAAGGTACTTATAGAGATAAAAACTGTCCCAATAATAACAATTATTAACTATAATCCAACTTGTAAGCAAGGCAATTTTGGGCATTTTGTAGTTTCTGCCAGAAATTGTCTCGTATCCACTATATTTAAACTGTAAGGCAAATGAGAAAAGTTAGAAAGGAGTATTGATATTCATTACTAACATCTGCAGAATCAAATAACAAAGGTACTGGACGTATATCTATAAGTGACAATTGTCTGTTTAAATACCTTACACCATGTTAGCACTACAGCTTAAATATATTTACAAAATTAAAGTAAGGAATTTGATCATTCCCTGAAAAATGCCTGTCTGTGGAAATAACTTCGTTGCCTGGAGTCTATCACAGTGGAGTTAACTAAGGAATATGAAGACTAAGATTGCCAAATGATGTCCTAATGACGTAAGGCAAAATCCTTGAAGAATTAAACAAAGTTTAATGTAAATCGATGTGATAAAAACTGAAATTTTCATATCAATCTGATCAGAAAAGTTGAAACACCAAAAAGAATTTTGAGACAGATTTTGGGCTAAAAGAAAGAGGAGACTTACAAACTGAATTGTTTCTTGGTTAGATTCCCGAAGGAAGAGTTTTTTTGATAGATTGAGGAAAAAGGCAAAATTTCTGGAAGTGATTTCTTTTGTTGGCCTCTTAATATCTACATTATGTACACACAATTTACCAGCTCAACATGCTGCAACAGCAGTCAGCAGCCTTGGAACTTTCAGAGAAGAGATAATTTCTTTTGTAAAATCCGCCATACTGTACCTAGAGAGTTCTACCACCGTCATTCCATATCAGGCGGCATTTTCAGTCGTGCTAGGAATTCGTAATTCTCTCCTCTCTATCCGTCTTGTACGTGCAAGCGCCGGACGCTATCGCATTCATTGGTACTACGGCGGCTAAAACCGTGAGCCAAAACCTTGGCTTTCACAATTCAACGTCACCTGCTTCCTTTCATAAATCCGACAAAACCTTAGTGGTTTGTGTCTTTGAAATGGCCGCTAGTGTGGCTTAAATGCAGGCGTTTAGTGTATGTTTGTAAAACTACCTGAAGGGATCTACTACTAGTTTAGTGTTTAATTTTGATTTTAAAAAAATGTAAAGCAAATTAAAAAAAAAAAAAAAAAGTTGTAATTAAAAAAAAAAAATTGTAAAACTTCTCGGTCTGCTTATACTAGAGAAACTAGCCTTGCTACTAAGTTAAATTTACGAGAAATTACTATTTTATACAATTGCAAATTGCTTGTATAATGTCTGGGATGTCAGCAAATTTTTAAGTTTCACTGTTGTCTGGGCAATAGCCAACCATGTTTACTAAAGAACTTTTGGCATTCCCTACAGGCGATTACACTAGATACATTTTTTTTGAGAAACCAAATCGAACAAAAACACAGATAAACAAACATACAACACAAAAGTTAACCTACACGAGCTAAAAACGTGTATATTGTATATCGTATACTGCTTATAATTTCAATCAAAACTGGTTAAAAAGTGTTCAATAACTTTTAAACAAATTAAGCTAAACCGATAGGAAGAGCAGTTTTTAAGATAAGACAAAGTAATGGTTGTTCCGCGCAATCAAGAAAAATTGTTACTCTGCCTTTCATATCAAATTTCTTCTTAAAGTCTCTTGTCTTGAGGAATAGAAGTTATAAATAACCCTCACTTTTCACAAATTATATACAGGACTGAATATTGAAAAAATTATCAGATTTTAAGCTTTTGTAATCACACTCTATTTCCTTCTCTATAAACGAGAGCAAATGGATTGCTCAAATCACTGAAAAGAATAGGCCTGCTTTGATTCAATATCTTTACTGCAGGGCCAAACAAAGTTCTCAGAAGCTCTCTTAGAAGACAAACTGTACAAAGTTATGACAAATCAACTTGAGCAACTAATTTCTTTAAAGCCTTTACTTTTATTAAGAGAATGCGAGTTACTTTGCTAATGCTATTCGCATTGATATTATTGCTATTCATCTACTAGCTCACTGTACAGCGTTACAGTGTCTTGCCTAAAAAAAAAAACAGCCGTCTTCTGTCCCGCCGTCAAGTGTTCTCCCGAGAAACGCCTGAAACTCGATGTGCATTTTGTTTGCTTATAGTGGTCAGGTTGTTCGTAATCCAGGTTTAAGAGTTGATGGAGGTTTAAAGCTTTCTTTCACGGGTAAAGTAGTTCCTTTGCTAATTTTTAGAGGACTTAGAGCTTGTAAGACGTCGTCAAAAGTTGAGAGAAAAAAAAAAAAAAATGGCTCAAGTTTATAATTGAGCAACACTAATTTTCGACTAGCTTGGTCATACTTTGAACCACCACGCCATGGTTAAGTTTTACTGTTAGTACTTATGTCGGAAAGTAATATCCCGCTTGGCACTAAGAGAGACAATGATCTAAGTCTCTTGCCACTATTATTCAACTGAAGCTAACTGAAACATACACATGCTATGACCGGATTAGTCAGTGCTGCAATATCGGGCAGGACAATCCACCAGGTGTGATAACTTGTAGATATAATAGGAGCCGCAATTCTTTAAGAGAATGAAGAGTGATATGTCACAACAGGCAGACTTATTAATGGAGACGTTTCTTATGACTTTACCCTCAGCCACTGTAGGATGACTACCACTCAACCAGATAGGAAAGGATGCATCACAACGGTACACCTGTGGACATGTGGTCACCATTTTTGTGCCTGCAGCTCCTTGGAAGCGATACCAGCCATTGAGTGTGTTGTCACATTTGACGTCTTTTGTTACGTAGTCATATTTTCTTTCTGCATCTGTCAGATTTTGGTAATTTTCCCAGTGACATACATCAACTAAAGGAAATACACAAATGTGTAAATAAATATGTGATAAACACAGAAGACATTTGACATATGTCGTCTTATGTTGCGTAGTCATATCTTCTTTCCGCGTCTGTCAGATTTTGGTAGTTCTTACATATGTCAACTAAAAAAAACAAACAAAGTAATACGTAAATAACTCTCGCCTGATCCGTAGATACCTCTGTCGTGCTGTGTCGTTGGGAGTTACTTGTAGTTTGAATACAGTCACTTCATATATTTTGTTCAATTTTACATCACTTTATTACATCCGGTCATGCACAAACATTTCTATATGATTTGTCTTCGTTTCCATTTTTCCTGGGAACAAGGTTGTAAAAAGATCTCGCCATCGAAATATAGCTTCTACAATAGGTATTAATTACCACCTTTTTGTCTGTTTATACGAGAAAATCTACATATTTACATTTGAAATTTCCAGTTCAAATGCTGTTGGGTAACCTGTATGTAAGCCATAGCTGAATAAATTTGTCCTTCAGGCGATGATATTTATCGGTTCTAAGTGCAAGAACATCGCAATAGCGCCAGTGTTTCTCCACTAAGGTATGTTTACTCTCTGGCATTGGATAAACCGCTGGAGGAATACAATGTGGGATACTTTAATCAACTATGTAGTGGATTCTAACTTCATATGGGTTTTTTTTTTTTTTTTTTTCCTGATACATGCCTACTTGTTAAATAAGATTCTTAAATGTGGCAAACCGTCCTTACATAACGACAAATAAAGTTTTTAACTGTAGCTAATTAAAACAGAATAGAAGATATCCCTACTAATGATAAAACTGTGTTGCACCTTCACAATTAAGACCGTTCTTTACAAATCCATTTTTGCACTGGCAGTTGTATGATCCAGCCGTATTCTTGCACTCAGAGTTGGCAACAGCATCACATGGGTCGACCTGTGCAGCACACTCATCGATGTCTAAAAACAAAGGGATCTAAGTGTTACTATTTCAATGTCACAGTGGATGGTTAAGTATCCCATTACGAGCATAAAAGGGAATTCTGGTGGAAATAAACTACTTTACACATTAAAAAGGCGAAAAAAAGTATCAGAAAAATCTCAAGAGAACCTTGTTACGAAGGAAAATAAGTAGAATTGGCGCCTTAAATCCACTCCAAAGTTTTTACGTTTCTATAGTGATTACACGGCATATAGAAACACCTATAGCAGATACATTTTCTTAGAGTAATCGTGTGGCTGGCTAACGGGAAACTTTCAGTGATCTCAACCACACAGTACTGCCATCTGCCCATCGATTGTAGGCGTTTCATCCCTGTTACTTGCATGTGGTATTACCTGCTGTTATCTACAGCGATTATCTCATTCACAGTGTTCCAGTAAAGTCTAGTGCACAGCTGCAGTTGAATTCGTTGACTCGTCTAAGTAACTAACTCTTCGCATCATTTCGCCTCCACCTGCCCACAAAAGGTGTAAAATCGGCCCTGAATCGAAGCCATACCCATGCGGTCAATTCCCCATCTGTCCCCCCTTCACCAGATTGGAGGTTATGACCATGGAACTACACGCCCTAGTGTGTTTAGCATGTGTAACTTTGGGTCGTGTGTCCGCTCACAGGCAAACGTTTACAAGGAAATATGCTGTAAAGAAGGAATTAAAACTTCTGCTGGAACAGTAAAAAAGATGAAAGTTTCACAGCAACTCGTAAAAAAGGTTTATCTTTTGGTTTCCCCGTGGCAATAATAGTCAAAGATGACTTTCTTTTTTTTTTTTTCCAGTGGCTGTCAATTTCTAGGAAATACACCTTTTGATTGGCTCCCAATCTTTGTTAACTTTGCTGTTTTATTATTTACACGAACGATAAGGTTGGTGAGGTTATCTGTTTCGATTACCTTTTTCACATTGCATTCCATTAAATCCTGGTGCGCAGCTGCAGTTGAATCCGTTCACTCGGTCTGTACAGGTCCCGTTGTTCTTACAGGGATGACTTGCACAATCATCGATATCTGTTTCAAGGTGATAAGGCAGAAAGTTAATAACGGTCACATTCGACAGAACCTGCAACAACCAACAACAAAACTCGATAACAAAACTATGCTTGAAGTTAAAAGATACAACACTGCGCGCAAACAACTTAGAGAGAGATTAAAACCCGTAGAATTCCACGTTAAAGCTTCCCGGATATAAACCCTATTTGCTAACAGAGATATTAATTATTCCACATATTAGCCCCCCCCCCCCCCCCCCACCCCAAAACCGGATATGAGCCCATCTAATGTATAAATCAGATAACGTTCTGTTCGTTTCCAGTTGTTGCAGTCACACTAATGTTTTATTAATGTTTTTGAAACATATTCTCCGTTTGTTGTGACGCACAATAAATGTATTATAAATCTAATAGTTCTAAATGTATTGGTATGTTAGCTTTAATTAGTTGCTCAGTTACGTTTTATATCGTCGTTCCGAAACATTATTTTTATTCCACTTATATTCGCTCCGGATATAAGCACCCCCGTCTTTAAGCCCGCACAAAACCCCTTATGACGTTATATGATCCCAGGGCTTTAACTTGGGATTGTACGGTATACGATAGAACCCACAACAACAATGTCTGCAAAATAACAAAAAATGCATAAGATCGTTTAACGGCCCAAATTTCGCTCTTTAGAGACTTGAATAGGTCAATTGGACAGAATTAAGGAGAGAAAAGAAAGTTGTGGGAAAAAAATGTGCTTTTCTTTAACCAAAAATGCATAAGCAAAAATATCTGTTTCTCCTCTCTTCAAGCGGTTTAAAAATCGAAGGAAAATGAATTTTGGATACAGTTAACTGTTTCACATTGTGTGCCATTAAATCCTGGGGCACAGCTGCAGTTGAATCCGTTCACTCGGTCTGTGCAGGTCGCTTTGTTCTTACAGGGATGGCTTGTACAGTCATCGTTATCTGTGTTAAAGGAAAGAGGTAGAAGGCTAATAACTGTGAGGAGAGAAAACCAGATTATTTAGTATATTTTATATATTTGCTCTAGATATATTTTTTTTAGTTCATTTTGCATTTCTAAGTTACAGTTTACTATTCCAGTTCATTAACCGTAACAAACACCTGCTATTTTTGTTGTAGATCATAACTGTAATAAGCGCTGAGCTGTAATTACTACCTGCGATAGTCTTTTTGTGAAACTGTTAACTACCTATATTGTTTTGAAAGTTATTAATGTTGCAAACTACAAATTCCGTTACAGCTAATCGAGCTCCCTAAAATGTATTAGATAATGTTAAGTTAAGACTTTTTAATAACTTTACGTAATACTTTAGAATTGTGTTTTGGGCTTAAAGAGTCGTGCCTTGTAAAATATTCTTTGGTTGCGTTCTTGGATTAAGACGATATCGTTGGACCTAAAGTCTAATTGCTGTTGGCGTCTCTGAAGATAACTCCCTGTAAGAGATTTCGGTACTGATCTCCGCAACCAGAAATTTTCACCAGGTTTTTACAGAAGTGCTTTCCTTGGTCAAAAATCTATTATCATATAACGGTCATATATGATAGAACCCACATCAACAATATTTGCAAAATAAACAACCGAACAACGAAAATATGTTTCTGTCCTTTTCAAGCGGTTTCAAAAGTGCTGTAAGCGAAATAGAAAGAGATTTAAAAGAAAGTCCTAACAAATGAAGAAAAATGAATTTTGGCTATAGTTACCTGTTTCACATTGTGTGCCATTAAATCCTGGTGTGCAGCTGCAGTTGAATCCGTTCACTCGGTCTGTGCAGGTCCCGTTGTTCTTACAGGGATGACTTGCACAGCCATCGATATCTGTTTTAGAAGATAAGATTGAAAGGATTAAAATGCAATTGCTTATGTTGTTACATTTGACGGAGCCCGACCCGGAGCAAATAGGCATAAGAGATCACTAACTAACTAACTTTCAGAGAGTTTTTTTGCTTGTTATAAATAAAAACAAAACATCTTTATCAGATATCCATCATTATCATAATCCAGTCAGGGAATGGCAACGGATCTGCTCCTTGAAATATATCTGTTCCACAAACAATTTCTTGCTGGGAGGGAATCTTCTGGTTCTGAGCACACGCTGTCCGTTGCACGGGGAAGATAGCGCATGTTTGTCTGTTAATTATTAGTCGAGAGAAGATAGCAGACCTGAAACCCATCTTTGTAGCTCTCGGCTTCATGACATTCATAGATGCTATTGCTGTTTTAACTCTAAACAAATAGTTTTGCGCGGATGGAGCCCGATTGGGTTTTAAAGCTAGGCTTCTTCTTTATGAAGAGCATCTCATAGATTAAACAGTCTATGTCCATGTCTTGAACGTTATTTTTGCTATGGGGACGTTTATTGCCGGAAGGTTTTATTAAGACTGACAGTGCTGGTTAGATTACATTAATAGAAAGGTAAAATAACTTAAATGTAAAAGTTCGTAAAAAAGTGACTTAGCGCCAAGGTTGTACGCATCGCAAATATGCCTTATTTTGCAGAATACAGAGTCTCTAATCATAGAAACAGCCTGGAAGTTGAGGCATTTTATAGCGCGTAGATGAGGCTTATTACAAGAGGTTTGAAAATAATAAATCGAGGTAAAACCCCGAACGTCTAGTTACCTAGTTTAGACATGTCACAACGAGCCACGACTACTTCGCCAGGTTTAATTGAATCGAACCAGTAATTACCGCTGACTGCATCTTCTCCTTCACTCGCCCTGATCTCGGCGCACGACTCAGCTGGCAACTCGGGAACGGATCCAAGGGGAACTAAAAATAGAAAAGTCAAAAACATTGTTTTTTTCTCGGCGCTTTTCTGTCATTACTAAACATCACTATTGTTAAGCTCTCTCGACGAAAAGCTGCGGGCTTTGTTCGTAGTCGTCGGGATGTAATGAGATTCTCGGCACGCCTGTATACGACACAATTACTATCCTCAAAAAAAGATAGAGATGAACTGTTCAAAGAAGAACAATACCTCTTTTCCTGAATCGTTTAATATAGAAGCGATCGCTGTCCGGAACAAACTCTTCAGGTCTGGCTTCTTTGGTGCGGTTGTTCAACTCACATATGCCTTGGCTGATGACGTAGTTAAAGCTTTGACATCTGACGTCATCATCACACTTGTCTAAACAATTAAGCCAGATTCCGGTCTTCTCCTCGATAAAGGTATGTTCTTTTAACATCATGCCGTGGATGGAATATTCGCCTCGAATTATACACTGCTGAGCGTCCAGTTTATAAAACAGCTGAGACATCAGAAGCACCGTGATGGTCACACTTATGCCAGCTTCTGAAACTGTCATATGGAAAGAAAAATATCGAGTCTTGCATAATATGTTTCTTGTACTTTATATAAAAAAATTAACTGTTAGATGCAAGCGAGCATCTCGGTCTATTATAGCTGAGTATCAATGAGCAGAAATAGCTCTGAATGGCAGCGACACAACACGCCATCTCTTATTATACGGCGTTGGTTGTAAGCAATCCTGTAAGTAATCTTGAAATAAATGTAAAAAAGGCTATAAAATAATCATCTTGAAGCAGGTAATAGTCTTTACTTGAAACGTATTCGTCGAATTCTAGCCCTATATGAAACAGAAACACAAAAGGAGACAAGAATATCTCAAACAGAGGTGCTGCCTCGATCCGTTACACAATCTCAGTGTCGCTCTTTATCTAAGTAGCGGCTTGTGACGGAATCATTGAATTTAACTTCAATTTGTGAGAAAAAAGTGACAAAATAACGTTGCGTCCATAATAAAATTGAGAAATTTGAAAACACGGACTATGTTTCTACGGTTAGTCTTACCGTCTACTCTAATCCTTTTCGGAAATGCTCTTCAAACAGACATCACGATAATCAAGCGATTTCCCTGTCAGAGTTTTCCTCAAACACAAATCCAAAATGACCGGTAATTGTTGCTTTTCCAAAGTATTTCCAGCGTTGTTTCCAGTCGCGAAATTTCGGATTTCTTCATATTTTGCCCAAATCACCTCTATAATGAATTGTTTTCGAAAATACCCTTCAAAGGCCCTGAAGCGCTTTAGTTTTTTCCGAAATCCAGGAAAGTTCAAAAATCGCCATTATATCTGCCAGCCGCCGCCGAAAATGGCCGAAAATTGTGCATTTTGTTTTCGCTCGTACAGATCAACGCGAACATGTCTATCAATATATTTTGGCTAGCTCAGAATGCATATTTTGCTGTTTCTAAAGCATTCATTTGATTAGCAAAAGCTCCAAATGTTATAATATTTTAGGCCGATACAATTACTTTCAGCGAAGCTCGTGAGCGAAACGGCTAATTTTAGCTAATTTCAATACCATCAAAAGCCCACTGGTGTACAGAATTTGAAGTCGAAACTGAAAAAGTACCCCTCAAGAGACATAAACGTGTGGTACATTTTGGTAAATTCGTCATTCGTGAAATTAACATGGAACTTGGCCAGCTACTTTCATCAAGAGCAAAACTAAGCGAATTTGGAAACCTTTTTTCGTCAATAACGCATACGGATGCTTGTAATTTTTTTTCCTTTTAGATTGACCACATGATTAGCTTTTCAAACATTTGCAGTTAAATGAAAGTAGATCTTACTTTTGGTGCATTGCAATGTTATGCAACATATTTTCGATCACCGACACGCGCATATCGTCCGAAACCTATGTGACTTCCGCCTATGTTTTTTTTTTTTTTTGAAGGTGACAACTGTAGCACACATTATTCGTTCAATATCGGCTGTTTTAATTTTTGTGGAAGACCCACAGCCGAACCTGACTTCAAGAGAAAAAAAAAGACATTTTTAAACGTGGAGCTTGAGTAAACAATCGATTACAGTTGCATCCATCACGTTTGGCGTAGGCAGCACAACCGTTTCACGTAGACAGGTACACTCTACTTCAATCAAAGCCTCTCAACTTGGAAAATGGATCGTCTGTAAACGGTGACAATATTGATGCCACTGACTTGAGGTTGAAGCCGTAGGTTAACTTAAGGTTAAGTTAAAGCTCACTGACATTGTTACGAAATTATAGTGCAAAACGTAACGGTGAGAGAATACACGAGGAGATGTAACACTTTTGAAAACATTCACGAAGTTATCGGTCCGAGAGACAGAGTTATCCTCGTCCGAGAGACCGAGACAATTATCAAGAAAGTACCGCTTCCTGTGAAAGCAGGTAATAATTCTTATTTTTATTCCTCTTAAACTGCGCGTCGTTGGTCTCTATATCTGTTTGGTCTCTGTCTTATTGATATATTTTGATTTTGTTTGATCATTTTTTTTTTAAAGATAAAAGGATTGAATACCAAGAAAATATGGAAGTCATATTTCACCCCTACTGATACCTCTCCAGAACGGCCATCTAGAAAGGTTCGACTGTATTACCGTTAATAAAACGCGACATCCTTCCTATTCAACTTTAAAAAACACGGATATTGTTCGTGCTTTTGGCATAGAAACGCACCGGGGAAATGGCTGGGATGGAAAAAGAAGGCCTACGAGACACTAGTCTTTAATGCATACGTGTTGATAATTTACGTACATATTCACTCCTACTACTTACTTTTTGAAAACTATATAGACTACACAGTCAAACCTCCACTAACAGCCACGTCTCCACAGCGGACTCCTAGTCTACAACAGACACATTTTTTGTCCCGGTGGACAGCCACACATTCACTCTTATTTTTGCCTCTGAAATGCGCAAAATAAGGTTACAGTACATAATGCTTAACTATTTTATACCGCCTAATTATGGATGTAGAAGTTTGCTATGTCAATAATTGCGAATTCTCAAGGTAAAACAAAGGAAATTTTAGCTCTTCTGAGTGGCCGATTTTTCTGCTAACTATTTCCCGGCTAACGAGGTATAGATATGGGCACTCTCCATTCGACCAAAAAATTTCCGGCCAAAAATGTCCTGACTTTGTGAAACCTTTCCAAGGAAATTTCCGTTCCATTCGCGTCTGTTTCGAAAATTTCGGAACTTTTGGTTTTGTGGCAAGCGCCCATATTATAGTCTATATAGTTTAGCAGAAAGCAACAGGGGTGAATATGTATGTAAACCCACAGCGCGTATCTGAAATCTGATGCCCTCTAGGCCTCCTTTGTCCTTTTTGTATTCCAGCCCTATCAACGGTGCATTTCTTTTCAAAAAAATTAGTCATTGTGGTTCATGTTCTCCAGACAACGCAAAAATTGGTCATTTCACGTCGTTGTTTTGTAGAGGACGGCAAGGAAATATACCAAGAATTGTAACGCACTCGCACAGCTATTGTTTTGCTCATTAAACCTTTTGCTCAGTGACGTTCCAAATGTCGTTGCCGTCGTGATTTTCTTGTATTCCCTACTCTCACTAACGCTCTCTATCTAGGGAGCGGTTAGTGGGGGAATCATTGAAATTTACTTCATGTTGTGAGAAAAAGAGATGAAAAACTCAGGCTGCGTGCACACTACAATGGAGAAATTTGAAAACACGGCTATCTTTCTATGGTTAAGACTACCGCCTCCTCCAACCCATCATGAAACGTTCTTCAAACAGGAGGAATTTCAAAACACGGCTATCTTTCTAAGGTTTAATCCATCCAAAATGACCGGCTGCGTTTTCCAAATTTTTCCAGCGTAGCGTGCAAGGAAAACATTTACTATGTTTTTAAGTATGCTCTGTTGTATTAATAACCTGTAACGCTGATGTTTTTGCTGGAAAAGAGCTGGTTAAATTTATTTACGCATCCCCTTAACTTTTTGTTTGCTTTCTTCAACTCACTGAATCCAAGATATCGCTCACTTAGACAAAAAGAAGACAAAAAAGCTCAACAAATACACAAAACGAAAGAAAACAAATGAAACGCTTGAGTTCGCTCGCTCAAGAGAAAACCATATACTCGCCTATAGACCGCAAGATACGTAAACAACAAAGATGATTTCCGCATAATTTAACTTAATTGAGGGGTTTTAATGATGACATACGGTAATTTTACACGGTGAAGAAAGTGGGTATTTCAAATCCACCTGTTACTGGTAATAACTTCCTTTTTTAATTGTCGAGTGCTTTCGAGCACGAAAGAAGTCGTTTTTATTTTGTGACTACAGAAATCAAACGATAATTACCTTTATAACAAAAGACTGACCGACAAAACTGTGACACAACTCATGGGCATAAAGTTCCTATTTTTGTTTATGATTAAATTCAGATAATATACTTCTTAACAACAGCATTACGTATAGTAAGATATGTTTGTTATGACTATAACAAGAAAGCCCGCATTTCGATTATTTGCCGTTTAAACTCCAAATTTCCGTGCCTTTCAAAGGTTTTTGAAAGATCTGTCCTCAAAGATTACACAAAATGCGAAGCAATGGGTGTCAGATTAATTACCTTGCCGATTTTATTAACAAAAAATGCAGCATCATCCTTTTTTTTTTTTTTTTTGGCGATAGAATACAAACTAGACACGCATTTCACAGATCCCTTTTCCCATCTAGTGAGAAAATAGCTGGTGTTGATATTCTAGCTTCCTCTTCGTCTTTATTTATGTGCTGACAGAGAATTATTTTTAAGAACCGTGTTTGATGCTATAAGATAAAAGCGAGTAGCAATTTCTCGTACGAACTGTTGTAAAGAGTTATGCGTCGGCAATCGTGTTAAAAGGCGCTGTTACACTGGGTTATAAACATGCCTCGCATTGCTGTAACGAAAACGTGCGAGACATGTCCAATTCAGGGAGTGTTGCTCGTTCAATTTGCAATTTGCAAATTGCGTCGTAGATGCGCAACAAAATTGTGAGATAAATTACAAATAAATTCCGCTAGATTTATTCAAACGTTATTTCTGGAAAACTTAGCGATGATGCTTCAAGAACTTGAAATCTACATGAAAATGGTTTTCTTTATCTTACAGTATTTTGACATTACAACTATCGGCTTTAAAATACCAAAGAGTGCTAAATAAACAAAGCTTCCACGAAAGACAAAGAAGACAAAAATGACTGAGCTGCAACTTTTAGAAGTTTAGTTTCCCAATTTATCACAAAAGGCTGTGATCTAGATCATAGTCTCTTAATTATCACCATCGTTACCATCTTTATCGAGAAAACTATTGAACTAAATAATTACATTTATATTTTTGCATGAGTCTTATCTTTTAAACTTTTCGCGTATCGTCAATTAAGGACCGAATTCGAAATTGCTTTCGCAAAGAGACAGACAGGAGATAAAAATGTTACCAAAAAAACATATTTTTCTCCGTTTTTGTGAGTGATTAATGAAATATCGTGTCAGTTTTACCTGAGAAAATTTTATCATGACAATTTTGCGTGATCTTTGCGAATTCTAACTGAAAATATTGACGGTGTTCAGACAAATCCGGACAAACTCAAATTCTTGGTCGAATTGGAATTTTAAAATGTCGGTCTTCATAAAGATAGCAAAATAGGAGTACCCGGAAGAAAACATGACCGAGAAGAAGAGGTTGAAGAGAAGAACCAACAATAAACTCAACCCGCTTATGAGGCAGAGTTTGGGATGCCAGCCCAGACAAGCTGATGTTAGGATACACTAAGTAGGAGAGTATAAAACGCGATTTAAAGGCTATCAATGAAAATGTAAGACATTTTGGAACTCACCCTCCGCTTGCGTTGGACGAAGCATTATTGAAATCGATGACACAAAAACGAGGAGGGCAGAAACATTCATTTTTAAACCGCAACGAACGTCTTCAGTTCTCAAGTCTTATGGAAAGTCTGGCGTTGTGAAGTCGAAATAACAGCTCATTACAAGTCAACACTGAAATAAGAGATGGCGTGTTTTATCTCTGTCATTCAGAGCTATTTCTGCTCATGTCAGTTTGACTCCTCCTACTTTTACTAAGAGTTCCCGTTTAAATTACCCACTTATTATGTGAACAAAATATTTCTATCTGCCGGTTTTTCAACTAAGCTTACAGGAAGAAATTCCTTCTTGGGCTCCTTTATTTTAATAATTTATTTTTCTTCGGCTTGTTTATGAGTGAATGTTTTATTCCAAAGAAATATACGTTCCAAACTCATGTTTTTAACAATGAATTTCCTTGGCACTCACCTCGTTCCCTACCTTTATTTTTGTACTTTATTGAAAATTTAAACATTAATCTCGCTGTTTTTCCGCTAATATATTGTTTTCTAGTTCAAGGTGGCTCGTGATTAATCAAACTGAATATTGAATAAGTCATCTATGTTAGGACGTTATTGCAACTTCGAGCTAACCTTATAATTAATTCAATTTAAAAAGTAGTAATGATAATATGACTTTTTAATAAATAGGAAGAATGTTGAACATTATATTCTGCAGGCCTCCATGCACATAAGATGGCTACAAGTTAGTTAAATGCCATTCACGAAATTGAATTTACATCATGCTTCATCAGTATTTTTACATTTGATGTCTCGTGGGAAATGGTAAGATAGTATATTGAGCTAAAGCGGCCTTCACACGGCAAACTTAAGTTGGCAAACTCGTACCTTCACACGTCGAACTCGCGTCAAATCACAACACGCGGTAATTTGCAACATGGCCGACTTAGTGCAGTGGCACTCACGTCGAACAGTGAAACAGGAGAAGAGAAGAGAAGAGACAGAAAGGTTTGGACGAAACCCAGTTTGTCCGCTGGCTCCTCCATTTTCTTTTGTGTGTTTTTAGTATCTTTGTAGACTACAGATGAATCGTTTCACACAGCCAGACAATTGTGAACCTCTTCGATAAATTTAAAAGTGGCCTCATGTTCATCTTGAATTGCGTCCGCCACTTTGTGAAGTGTTACGCAAATAAATCAAGTGAACAGAGCGCGTGTTTTGATTGGTTGACAGTTAACAACACTTGTTTGCCAGTCGTTCACACGTCAGAAACGAGTTTACCAACACGAAAAAGTTGGTGAAAAAGTTGACGAGAGTAGAGGCAAGTTCTATTTGTCGCCAACAGTTTGCCAACGTGTTTGCGTACTGTATTTGTGCCGTTCACACACACCAACTTGAGTTTGCCAACTACGAGTTTGCCAGCTTTAATTTGCCGTGTGAAGGCCGCTTAACACCAGCTGGAGATGTGAAGTCCAAATAGCAGCCCATTACAAGCCAACACTGTGTAATAAGAGATGGCTTGTTTTGTCTCTGTCATTCAGAGCTATTTCTGCTCGTAGCAGTTTGACTCCTCCTGCTCCTACCATAAAGACTTCCTGTTTAAATTATTACGCACTTGTTATGTGAATAAAATATTTCTATCTGGTTTGTCAACTACCCTTACAGGAACAAGTTTCTTCCTGCATGCCTGAGTTAAAGTTATATTCTAATGAAAGGAACGTTCGAAACTCATGTTTTAACAATCGTTCTGTTAAAATCCTGGAAATTTGAGGGCATTTTCCCTGTTCTCTATCTTTGTTTTGGTACTTTATTGCGAACTAAACATCGATTTCGTTGTTTTCCTGTTAATGATTTTTTTTTTTTTTTTTTTTTTAAGTTGGTTCGTGATAAACTTGGCCTGAATGTTGAATACATATCTATATCAGGACGCCATTGCGACTTCGACTGTTAGCTCAATATATTCCTCGGTTTTGGTAACGTTTTGACAAAAGGTAGGATGTTGAACATCATATTTTACAGGCCTACGTGCGTGCGATTCTTATACGTTAAAATTTACTTAATTAATTAATTAAACGCCATTCGAACGACTGGATTTAAATTTATTCTTTTCCCTTTGACAAACATATTGTCCGTTTCTAATTTTGCCATACTCGCGAAAA
Organism: Orbicella faveolata; assembly: GCF_042242905.1. NCBI lineage: Eukaryota > Metazoa > Cnidaria > Anthozoa > Scleractinia > Merulinidae > Orbicella > Orbicella faveolata. The sequence continues at coordinate 12,197,562 of NW_028301563.1, read as the reverse complement.
AATATTATCAGGCGTCAAGTTACGCTTGCAATGTAAATATGACAAACTTTATTTTTTCGAAGGCGTTTCACTTTGTTTTTCGAGCAAAAAAAACACAAGTTTTTTTTCGTAAAAATAAAAATACTACAGTCAAACCGGTAAGCACATACGGGAGGTGGTCGCTTACGAGAGCTCAGACCATTTTGTCGGTCAAAATTTTGCGTCATTAGCATATGGTAACTGCAGAGAATTACCCGCGTTTTAAATGTCGTATTCATGGGAAAAGTCAATTTCGAGAAAAAAAACCGATACTTTCCGTTGAGAAAATTTCCATCTCTTGTACTACCTAGGAATGCGATGATGTTACAACATCTTACGATATGTTTTATTGTCCAATTTTTGCCCTATCATTTGTCAAGTGGACGTTCACTGGAGGTTTAAAACAACAGAAAATTTCAAGCTTTTAGCTCAAAAGTGGTCGCGGTCGTTTACGAGAGGTGGTCGATTACAAGAGGTTCAAAATATAGTGATCTGACTTTTGGTATTCTGGAAAACTGGTCGCTGAGGAGAGACGGTCGCTTATGAGAGGTTGTCGCAATCGGAGGTTCGACTGTACACTACATGTTATTATGTCACTCTTGGTCTACAGGCAAACCAACAACAGACGACCACACGTAAAATTTGCGAGTTAAAAAGTTAACCCTTGGTAATCACGCACTGAATGGTAATTTCATTTCTGGTCGGTGCGGAGTGGACGACGGTTAGAAGTAGCAAGGAATGACGGGCCTGCACGACTTCTAACAATGGAAACTTTTGAACCATGTGCGTAATCTTTGACCCCTTGGCTTGGGAGAAGTTCTTAGACTTTTACGCACTAACTCTTCAAGAACAATATTTGAAGAGAACATTATTAAATTCAAATCACGTCTCCTTGCTAGAGGTTATCCAAAAAATCTGATTGAGACACTCCTATCAGATATCAAATTCACAGAAAGGGTATCAGCGCTACAACAAAAATACGAAAGCCGAAAAGATATCTTGCCTTTTGTAACACAATATCAACCGTCAGTGCCTAATCTCAAACATGTTTTAATGCAAAAATGGCACTTGATACAAAATCAGCCTTCTCTACGGCAAATTTTCATAGAGCCACCACTCATATCTTTTAAAAGAGGGAAATCCCTTAAAGACATACTCGTAAGAGCGAAATTATAAAGGGGTCAAAGATTGCGCACATGGTTCAAAAGTTTCCATTGTTAGAAGTCGTGCAGGCCTGTCATTCCTTGCTACTTCCTACTCCGACATGCGCAGAACATTGACGGAAGTCATTTGTTTCCGGTAGCCGTTGCAATCTGTCACGGTCGTCCTTGCTAAAGGTCTGTCTCCTCGAGAAGGCTCGTCTGTATACTGAACAATAAGGGACCATTCAATATTTATGCCTGGGGGAAGGAGATGGCACAAAAGAGGGGGGATCATCAAAAAATTAAGAAATGAAGAGGGGGTCACTAAAATAAATAGGCATCATAGGTGTGGGGAGGGGGGGGGGCTATGTATTTCTTTTCGCCATATGGAGCATACCGGTGAACACTTCCAAACAGTCCACTTACATGGGTCAACTAATACAAAAAAAGTCACGACAGTGAGATAACGACCTCACAATATTGCGCTCAGATCGGGCTTGGCCAGAGACCTGTGTTACAATAGATACTCTGCCACTGTTGGTTTGCTTTAGAATCACTCTCGCTTTCCGATGAATCAGAGCTGCAAAGATGCGAAATAACGATATCATCTTCGCTGTCACTTTCCGCATCAGAACTGCTGTCCATATCATTGTCATTGGTATCATCTTGTCGCTGCCGCTGCGCTCGTGCCGCTGAAGAGAGACGGGTATCAAGTACCTAACCTATTCTAATCAAGTCATGTTCAGTGACCCGTCGTACCTTATCATTTTTCTTGCCCTTTAATTGAAGGTTGAAATGACTGACGGATACTTGTCAAGCTCCTGACTGCTTAATTGCTCAACTTTACCAGTGCGACAAAGAGTGTTCCAATCATAGTCCTCGAAGCATTTCTGTTGTTTCTGCTTGCGTTTCCTGTTGTCTCTGCTTGCATTTCACCCGTCATGTATTTTTTTTCAGTTTGCATCCTGTCTTGCAGGTTTTTTAGCATTATTTTCTGTAGAAATGCCTTTAAAAAAAACAATTCCTTGCAATTTCATTGATAAAGTGGTTTTGGACTGAATAATTTGCATGGCAAAAATTGAATGAAAATGTAAGGCCTGTTCTCATTATATATTTCTTTCATTATCTATATTTATATTTCTTTATATTTTATTTCTTCCAAGCACTACCTTAGAATTCATTACCAAAATTGTCAACTGGAACAGAGAGTAACAGCGAAGGCTATTTTAAGTACTCGTATAAGGACCTAAAGCACGAAAGGGCCAAGTATTTCACCAAAATACTCCCAGACATGTACAAACATGAACAACCCTATTTGCTGGATAACTTTCCAAAGTAACTTCACAAGAAAAGGAAAAGAAGATTTCAAACCAAAAAATATCTTGAAAAGGTCAGGCATGACATGAGCGTACTTTTTTCTGAAACAATTGAAGCCTCCTGTTTTAAATTTATGAGAATGTCCACGAGACAACTAAGGCCTAATCATATAGGCATTGTGTCCAAAAGAGTTAAAAAAAATTCGAAGAAATTATGTCCCAAATGGAAAAAGAAGAAAATAACATCCCATCTAATTTGAGGACACCTTTTAACAGAAATAAACTTAAGCCATGGCCCAGTGAGCAATATCAGTATACTAAAGCAGTGCAAGAGGAACTTGCTCAAAAAAAAGGAGATATCAGTGACAAATTAGAGATGTTGTTGAGCATAAAGCAACGTCTTGACCGAGCCTCCAAAGGTTTACCAAATAAGACAGGATGAAGAACGGAAGACAAAAAGAAACTAAAAGAAAAGCTGAAAAGAGAAAGATAGAGCGCCTAAACAAAATCCAAGAAGAAACAAGGTGTAAAATCATCAAACGTGATTCCGACGAAACTTACAAGTGTATTACAAAACAAATGCTTCAGTTGAATGAACTAGAAAAATTGAGAGCAGACTGGCACAAAGCTTGATTAGCAAGCCTCATTAACAAGGGAAATTGGCATCCAGAAGCAAGGATATGTGTACTTGTAAAGCTCATTGATTAAGAGTTAGAGGCATACTGCCATGAAGAGGAAGGACATGGTGAAGAAGAAGTGAAAAGTGAAAAAGGTGATTGCAAAGAAAGAAAAGAAGTGGTGGAGGATAATAAAGAATTCAATGAAAGAAATTAAGTGTCATTGTCAGAGAAAACCGGGCAGTACCAAAAGATTGAGGTCGGCCGTTTACCTTCATCTTTTCACGGTATAAAAGCTATTCGAAAATATTAACAACCATGACATTTAAAGGAATTTTATTTAGTTTGACATTCTGAAACGTGTACATGAGTTTTTCTAAAACAAACATATATTTACAGATTTATTTCATTCATGTCTGGATGGAACAAATGTCTAAACTATCGAGTTTAGAGATTGTACTTCTAATTTAATCAATTCAATTCTGTGTTTATCCACCCTCATTTCCATCTAAATCTCTACAAGTAGGCTCTTCAGTCGTTATTAACAGACTGAAAAAATTTATATAAAGAGAAGTTATTCCTCGCCGTATTTCTTATACGTTTAACACTGACGGCAAGTTAATGTTTAAAACGAACCATGGTTAAGTGGTATGTTTTGATTTCCCAACAGAAACACCTTTCGAGATAACATCATTACGTTCCATCCAGACATCTTGCACATTTAAACAATAAAACAATATTTACACCGACAGGTTATAACTATATCATGCATTCAGAAATAATACTTTAATTTACTAACACAGAGGTTTGTACCCTAAATTCCCAAGGTAATTCTCCTTAATTTGCTTTGACTTTGCCTCGCTACGCTTAGTGATTGGTTTAAAAGCCTAGCGTCATATTCTCAAGCAATCCTAACCAAGCCTCGCTCGCACATCTTTTCCCGAGTTCGTATTCGAGCTCAATATTGCTTCAGTCGAATATCTGTGTCCTTTTTGATTGGTCGAAGTGATTACCTTGGTTGTCGTTTTACCACAGTCAGTTAAAAACCTCTCTATGGGTTGAATATTAAAATATGTTGGATAAGTCATTACTAAACGTTGTATTGTACCTAATGTAATTTAATTAGTACTGCACTAAGATGGCATTGGGCCCCAGTGTAGCGTCGTAGCGCGCAAGTCATTTGTACAGTTTGAAAATTGTATTTAGATTGAAAATTAATTGGTTTCTGCTGGAATGTGTAAGAGAACTATTAACTTCGTGGGATGCAAATTTAACCAGGAAAGAAATTTGGTGGGATAAGAGTTAGTTTCATCCTCAACTTGAATTTTCATTTAAGTTAATTTGTTGCTATTTGAAATCTACTTTTGCATCATGAACAAATTAATCAACAATAATTCCAACGCTTTTCTTTTGACTCCTGGTACCTTTTGTCGCACGGAAAACTTGACAAAAGCCCTTTGAATAACTTTAGCGCTGCGGTAAATATAACTAAACATACATGTGTATGTATAACTTAGTTGTACTAGACCCATTAAACATTACATTATTTTGAGTAACAAGGTAAATAATAATTACTGTTATAATAATAAAGAGTCCTTATTCATAGTTTTAAATAGATGTTAAAACTTACAAGGTACTTATAGAGTTAAAAACTGTCCCAATAATAACAATTTTTAACTATAATCCAACTTCTAAGCAAGACAATTTTGGGCATTTTGTAGTTTCTGCCAGAAATTGCCTCGTATCCACTATACATGTATTTAAACTGTAAGGCAAATGAGAAAAGTTAGAAAGGAGTATTGATATTCATTACTAACATATGCAGAATCAAATAACAAAGGTACTGGACGTATATCTATAAGTGATAATCGTCTGTTTAAATACTTTACACGATGTTAGCACTACAGCTTAAATATATTTACAAAATTAAAGTAAGGAATTTGATCATTCCCTGAAAAATGCCTGTCTGTGGAAATAACTTCGTTGCCTGGAGTCTATCACAGTGGAGTTTACTAAGGAAAGTGAAGACTAAGATTGCGAAATAATGTCCTAATGACGTAAAGCAAAATCCTTGAAGAATTAAACAAAGTTTAATGTAAATCGATGAGATAAAAACTGAAATTTTCATATCAATCTGATCAGAAAAGTTGAAACACCAAAAACAATTTTGAGACAGATGTTGGGCTAAAAGAAAGAGGAGACTTACAAACTGAATTGTTTCTTGGTTAGATTACCGAAGGAAGAGTTTTTTTGATAGATTGAGGAAACAGGCAAAATTTCTGGAAGAGATTTCTTTTGTTGGCCTCTTAATATCTACATTATGTACGAACAATTTACCAGCTCAAACTGCTGCAACAGAAATCAGCAGCCTTGGAACTTTCAGAGATGAGATAATTTCTTTTGTAAAATCCGCCATATTGTACCTAGAGAGTTCTACCACCGTCATTCCATATCAGCCGGCATTTTCAGCCATGCAAGGAATTCGTAATTCTCTCCTCTCTATCCGTCTTGTACGTGCAAGCGCCGGACGCTATCGCATTCATTGGTACTACGGCGGCTAAAACCGTGAGCCAAAACCTTTGTCACGCCTTGTGTAAATATTTCACAACGTCACCTGCTTCCTTTCATAAATCCGACAAAACCTTAGTGATTTGTGTCTTTGAAATGGCCGCTAGTGTGGCTTAAATGCAGGCGTTTAGTGTATGTTTGTGAAACTACCTGAAGAAATCTACTACTAGTTTAGTGTTTAATTTTAATTTGAAAAAATGTAAACCAAATTTAAAAAGAAACAAAAAGTTGTAATTTAAAAAAAAAAGTTGTAAAACTTCTCGGTCTGCTTATACTACAGAAACTAGGCTGTGCTACTAAGTTAAATTTACGAGAAGTTACTATTTTATACAATTGCAAATTGCTTGTATAATGTCTGGGATGTCAGAAAATTTTTAAGTTTGACTGTTGTCTGGGCAATAGCCAAACATGTTTACTAAAGAACTTTTGGCATTCCCTACAGGCGATTACACTAGATACATTTTTTGAGAAACCAAATCGAACAAAAACACAGATAGATAAACATACAACACAAACGTTAACCTACACGAGCTAAAAACGTGTATATTGTATACTGCTTATAATTTCAATCAAAACTGGTTAAAAAGTGTTCAATAACTTTTAAACAAATTAAGCTACACCGATAGGAAGAGCAGTTCTTAAGATAAGACAAAGTAATGGTTGTTCCTTGCAATCAAGAAAAATTGTTACTCTGGCTTTCATATCAAATTTCTTTTTTAAGTCTCTTGTCTTGAGGAATAGAAGTTATGAAAGTTTTAAATCACACTCTATTTCCTTCTCTATAAACGAGAGCAAATGGATTGCTCAAATCATCGAAAATAATAGACCTGCTTTGATTCAATATCTTTACTGCAGGGCCAAACAAATTTCTCAGAAGCTCTCTTAGAAGACAAACTGTGGAAAGTTATAACAAATCAACTTGAGCAACTAATTCTTTAAATCCTTTACTTTTGTTAAGAGAATGCGTGTTACTTTGCTAACGCTATTCGCATTGATATTATTGCTATTCATCTACTAGCTCACGGTGCAGCGTTACAGTGTCTTGCCTAAAAAAACAGCCGTCTTATATCACGTCGTCAAGTCTTCTCCCGAGAAACGCCTGAAACTCGATGTGCATTTTGTTTGTTTATAGTGGTCAGGTTGTTCGTAATCCAGGTTTAAGAGTTGATGGAGGTTTGAAGTTTTCGTTCGTGGGTAAAGTATTTTCTTTGCTTACTTTTAGAGGACTTAGAGCTTGAAAGCCGTCGTCAAAAGTTGAGAAAAAAAATGGCTTAAGTTTATAAATGAGTAACACTAATTTTGGACTAGCTTGGTCATGCTTTGAACAACCAGGTCATGGTTAACTTTTGCTGTAGTTAATCATGTCGGGAAGTAAATATCCCGCTTGGCACTAAAAGAGACAATGATCTAAGTCTCTTGCCACTACTATTCAACTGAAGCTAACTGAAACATACACATGCTATGACCGGATTAGTCAGTACTGCAATATCGGGCGGGACAAGAATAAGATAGGCCTGATAACTTAGTCCACTAGCTGGGTGATACTAAGACTGGATTAGTCAGTACTACAATAGCGGGCGGAACAAGTCCCTGGGGAAAATAATTTGTAGATATAGTAGGAGCCGCAGTTCTTTACTTGAATGGAGAATGAGTCCTTGCAACAGGCAAACTTATTTATGCAGACGTTTCTTGTCACTTTACCCTCAGCCACTGTAGGATGACCACCACTCAACCAGATAGGATAGTCTGCATCACAACGCTGTATCGGTGGACATGTGGTCACCATTTTTGTGCCTGCAGCTCCTTGGAAGCGATACCAGCCATTGAGTTCGTTGTCACATTTGGGCTTTACTGTTACGTAGTCATATCTTCTTTCCGCATCTGTCAGATTTTGGTAGTTCTTACATATGTCAACTAAAAAAAACAAACAGGGTAATACGTAAATAACTCTCCCCTGATCCGTAGATACCTCTTTCGTGCTGTGTCGTTGGGTGTTACTTGTAGTTTGAATACAGTCACTTCATATATTTTGTTCAATTTTACATCACTTTATTACATCCGGTCATGCACAAACATTTCTATATGATTTGTCTTTGTTTCCATTTTTCCTGGGAACAAGGTTGTAAAAAGATCTCGCCACCGAAATATAGCTTCTACAATAGGTATTAATTACCACCTTTTTGTCTGTTTATACGAGAAAATCTTCATATTTACATTTTAAATATCCAGTTCAAATGCTGTTGGGTAACCTGTATGTAAGCCATAGGTGAATAAATTTGTCCTTCATGCGATGATATTTATCGACTCTAAGTGCGAGAACATCGCAATCAGCGCCAGTGTTTCTCCACTAAGGTGTGTTTACTCTCTGGCATTGGATAAACCGCTGGAGGAATACCATGTGGGATACTTTAACCAACTATGTAGTGGATTCTAACTTCATCTGGGTTATTTCTTATTTTTTCCTGATACATGCCTACTTGTAATATAAGATTCTTAAATGTGGCAAACCGTCCTTACATAACGACAAATAAAGTTTTTAACTGTAGCTAATTTAAACAGAATAGAAGATATCCCTACTAATGATAAAACTGTGTTGCACCTTCACAAATAGCACCGTTCTTTACAAATCCATCTTTGCACTGGCAGTTGTACGATCCATTCGTATTCTTACACTCAGAGTTTCCAACAGCATTACATGGGTCGACCTGTGCAACGCACTCGTCGATGTCTAAAAACAAAGGGATCTAAGTGTTACTATTTCAATGTCACAATGGATGGTTAAGTGTCCCATTACGAGCATAAAAGGGAATTCTGGTGGAAATAAACTTTACACATTAAAAAGGCGAAAAAAAGTATCAGAAAAATCTCAAGAGAACCTTGTTACGAGGGAAAATAAGTAGAATTGGCGCCTTAAATCCACTCCAAAGATTTTACAGTTCTAAAGTGATTACACGGCATATAGAAACATCTATAGCAGATACATTTTATTAGAGTAATCGTGTGGCTGGCTAACGGGAAACTTTCAGTGATCTCAACCACACAGTACTGCCATCTGCCCATCGATTGTAGGCGTTTCATCCCTGTTACTTGCATGTGGTATTACCTGTTGTTATCTACAGCGATTATCTCATTCACAGTGTTCCAGTAAAGTCTAGTGCGCAGCTGCAGTTGAATTCGTTGACTCGTCTAAGTAACTAACTCTTCGCATCATTTCGCCTCCACCTGCCCACAAAAGGTGTAAAATCGGCCCTGAATCGAAGCCATACCCATGCGGTCAATTCCCTATCTGTCCCCCCTTCACCAGATTGGAGGTTATGACCATGGAACTACACGCCCTAATGTGTTTAGCATGTGTAACTTTGGGTCGTGTGTCCGTTCACAGGCAAACTTTTACAAGGAAATATACTGTAAAGAAGGAATTAAAACATTTCTGCTGGAAAAGTAAAAACCATGGAAGTTTCACAGCAACTCGTGAAAAAGGTTTATCTTTTGGTTTCCTCGTGGCAATAATAGTCAAAGACGACTTTCTTTTTGTTTTCCCTTTTCCAGTGGCTGTCAATTTTTAGGAAATACACCTTTTTATTGGCTCCTAATCGTTTGTTAACATTGCTGTTTTATTATTTACACGAACTACTACCTGTTTCACATTGTGTGCCATTAAATCCTGGTCCACAGCTGCAGTTGAATCCGTTCACTCGGTCTGTGCAGTTCCCGCTGTTCTCGCAGGGATGACTTGCGCAGTCATCGATATCTGTTTTAAAGGGATAAGGTAGAAATTTAAAAACGGTCATACCGTAAAATACCACGTTAAAGCCTCCCCCGATATAAACCCTTCTATTTGCTAACAAAGATATTATTCCCGATATAAGCCCCCCCCCCCCCCCGCCACCCCCCGCCGATACGAGCCCATCTAATGTGTAAATCACATAACGTTCTGGTCCTTTCCAGTTGCTCTAGTCACACTAGTGTTTTAGAGATGTTTTTGAAACATATTCTCCGTTTACACAATAAATGTATTACAAATGTAATGGTATATTAGCTTTAATTCGTTGCCCAGATAGGTTATAACTCCTCGTTCCGAAACAATATTTCTATTCGCTTATATGCCGCCCGGAAATAAGCCTCCCCTGCCCGTCTTTAAGCCCACACAAAACCGCTTATGAAGTTATACGAGCCCAGGGCTTAAAGCGGCATTTTACGGTATACGACAAATCCCACAGCAACAATATCTGCAAAATAACCAAAAATGCATAAGATCGTTTATCGGCCCAGATTTCGCTCCTTAGAGACTTGGATAGGTCAACTGGATAGAATTATGGAGAAAAAAGAAAGTTTTGGAAAAAATGTGCTTTCGTTAATCAAAAATGCATAAGCAAAATATCTGTGAACATCGCTGTTTTGTTATTTACACGAATTATAAGGTCGGTGATGTTATCTGTTACGATTACCTGTTTCACATTGTGTCCCATTAAATCCTGGTGCGCAGCTGCAGTTGAATCCGTTCACTCGGTCTGTACAGGTTCCGTTGCTCTTACAGGGATGACTTGCACAATCATCGATATCTGTTTCAAGGTGATAAGGCAGAAAGTTAATAACGGTCACATTCGATAGAACCTGCAACAACCAACAACAAAACTCAATAACAAAACTATGCTTGAAGTTAAAAGATACAACACTGCAAACAGCTTAGAAAGAGATTCAAAACCGTAGAATATCAATGAAAATTAACTAGTTTTGGCTTTTGTTACCTGTTTCACATTGTGTGCCATTAAATCCTGGTGCACAGCTGCAGTTGAATCCGTTCACTCGGTCTATACAGGTCGCGTTGTTCTTACAGGGATGACTTGTACAGTCATCGATATCTGTTGTAAGGGAAAAAGGTAGAAAGATAATAACCGTGAGGAGAGAAAATCAGATTATTTAGTATATTTTACATATTCGGTTTAGATATATTTGTTTTAGTTCATTTTGCATTTCTAAGTTGCAGTTTACTATTCCAGTTCATTAACCGTGACAAACACCTGTTTTTGTTGTAGATCATACCTGTAATAAGCGCTGAGCTGTAATTACTACCTGTGTTAGTCTTTTTGTTGAACTGTTATCTCCCTTTATTGTTTTGAAAGTTATTAATGTTGAAAACTACAAATTCCGTTACAGCTAATCGAGCTTCCTGAAATGTATGAGATAACGTTTAGGTGAGACTTTTTAAAAACTTTTCGTAAACCTTTAGAATTGTGTTTTCGGCTTAAATAGCCGTGCCTTGCAAAATATTCTTTTGTTGCGTTCTTGGATTAAAATGATATCGTTGGACCTAAGTGCTGAGTGCTATTGGCGGCTCTGAAGATATTTCCCTGTAACAGATTCCGGTCCTGATCCTCGCAACCAGAAAGTTTTCACAACTTTTTACAGAAGTGCTTTCCCAGGCCAAAAATCTATTATCACATATCGGTCATATACAATAGAACTTTGCCGCAGCAAAAATATATGTCTCTGCCCTTTTCAAGCACTTTAAACAATAAGAGCACTGCAAGCGACATAGAAAGAGATTAAAAACTCCTAACATCTGAAGGAAAATATATTTTGGCTACAGTTACCTGTTTCACATTGTGCACCATTAAATCCTGGTGCACAGCTGCAGTTGAATCCGTTCATTCCGTCTGTGCAGGTCCCGTTGTTCTTACAGGGATGACTTGCGCAATCATCGATATCTGTTTTAGAAGAAAAGATTGAAAGGATTAAACTGCAATAGCTTCTGTTGATATATTTGACGGAGCCCGGCCAGGAGCAAATAGGGAAAAGAGATCAGTAACTAACTAACTTTCAGAGTTTTTTGCTTGTTATAAAGAAAAACGAAACATCTTTATCAGATATCCATCATTATCATAATCCAGTCAGGGAATGGCAACGGATCTGCTCCTTGAAATATATCTGTTCCACAGACAACTTCTTGCTGGGTGGGAATCTTCTGGTTCTGAACACCCGCTGTCAGTTGCACGGGGAAGATAGAGCCTGTTTGACTGTTAATTATTAGTCAAGAGAAGATAGCAGACCTGAAACCCATCTTTGTAGCTCTCGGCTTCATGACCTTCATAAATGCTATTGCTGTTTTAACTCTAAACAAATAGTTTTGCGCGGATGGAGCCTGATTGGGTTTTAAAGCTAAGCTTCTTCTTTATGAAGAGCATCTCATAGATTAAACAGTCTATGTCCATGTCTTGAACGTTATTTTCGCTATGGGGACGTTTATTGCGGGAAGGGTTTATTAAAACTGACAGTGCTGGTTAGATTACATTAATAGAAAGGTGAAATAACTTAAATTTAAAAGTTCGTAACAAAATGGATTTACCGCCAAGGTTGTACGCATCGCAAATATGCCTTATTTTGCAGAATACAGAGTCTCTAATCATAGAAACAGCCTGGAAGTTGAGGCATTTTATAGCGCGTAGATGAGGCTTATTACAAGAGGTTTGTAAATAATAAATCGAGGTAAAACCCCGAACGTCTAGTTACCTAGTTTAGACATGTCACAACGAGCCAGGACTACCTCGCCAGGTTTAATTGATCTCGAACCAGTAATTACCGCTGACTGCATCTTCTCCTTCACTCGCCCTGATCTCGGCGCACGACTCAGCTGGCAACTCGGGAACGGATCCAAGGGGAACTAAAAATAGAACAGTCAAAAACATTGTTTTTTTCTCGGCGCTTTTCTGTCATTACTAAACACCACTATTGTTAAGCTCTCTCGACGAAAAGCTGCGGGCTTTGTTCGTAGTCCTCGGGATGTAATGAGATTCTGGGCACGCCTGTATACGACACAATTACTATCCTCGAAAAAAGATAGAGATGAACTGTTCAAAGAAGAACAATACCTCTTTTCCTGAATCGTTTAATATAGAAGCGATCGCTGTCCGGAACAAACTCTTCAGGTCTGGCTTCTTTGGTGCGGTTGTTCAACTCACATATGCCTTGGCTGATGACGTAGTTAAAGCTTTGACATCTGACGTCATCATCACACTTGTCTAAACAATTAAGCCAGATTCCGGTCTTCTCCTCGATAAAGGTATGTTCTTTTAACATCATGCCGTGGATGGAATATTCGCCTCGAATTATACACTGCTGAGCGTCCAGTTTATAAAACAGCTGAGACATCAGAAGCACCGTGATGGTCACACTTATGCCAGCTTCTGAAACTGTCATATGGAAAGAAAAATATCGAGTCTTGCATAATATGTTTCTTGTACTTTATATAAAAAAATTAACTGTTAGATGCAAGCGAGCATCTCGGTCTATTATAGCTGAGTATCAATGAGCAGAAATAGCTCTGAATGGCAGTGACACAACACGCCATCTCTTATTATACGGCGTTGGTTGTAAGCAATCCTGTAAGTAATCTTGAAATAAATGTAAAAAAGACTATAAAATAATCATCTTGAAGCAGGTAATAGTCTTTACTTGAAACGTATTCGTCGAATTCTAGCCCTATACAGACAACGAGAAAATGAAACAGAAACACAAAAGGAGACAAGAATATCTCAAACAGAGGTGCTGCCTCGATCCGTTACACAATCTCAGTGCCGCTCTTTATCTAAGTAGCGGCTTGTGACGGAATCACTGAATTTAACTTCAATTTGTGAGAAAAAAGTGACAAAATAACGTTGCGTCCATAATAAAATTGAGAAATTTGAAAACACGGACTATGTTTCTACGGTTAGTCTTACCGTCTCCTCTAATCCTTTTCGGAAATGCTCTTCAAACAGACATCACGATAATCAAGCGATCTCCCTGTCAGAGTTTTCCTCAAACACAAATCCAAAATGACCGGTAATTGTTGCGTTTCCAAAGTATTTCCAGCGTTGTTTCCAGTCGCGAAATTTCGGATTTCTTCATATTTTGCCCAAATCACCTCTATAATGAATTGTTTTCGAAAATACCCTTCAAAGGCCCTGAAGCGCTTTAGTTTTTTCGAAATCCAGGAAAGTTCAAAAATCGCCATTATATCTGCCAGCCGCCGCCGAAAATGGCCGAAAATTGTGCATTTTCTTTTCGCTCGTACAGATCAACGCGAACATGTCTATCAATATATTTTGGCTAGCTCAGAATGCATATTTTGCTGTTTCTAAAGCATTCATTTGATTAGCAAAAGCTCCAAATGTTATAATATTTTAGGCCGATACAATTACCTTCATCGAAGCTCGTGAGCGAAAGGGCTAATTTTAGCTAATTTCAATACCATCAAAAGCCCACTGGTGCACAGAATTTGAAGTCGAAACTGAAAAAGTACCCCTCAAGAGACATAAACGTGTGGTACATTTTGGTAAATTCGTCATTCGTGAAATCAACATGGAACTTGGCCAGCTACTTTCATCAAGAGCAAAACCAAGCGAATTTGGAAACCTTTTTTCGTCAATAACGCATACGGATGCTTGTAATTTTTTTTTTCCTTATAGATTGACCACATGATTAGCTTTTGCAAACATTTGCAGTTAAATGAAAGTAGATCTTGCTTTTGGTGCATTGCAATGTTATGCAACATTATTTCGATCACCGACACGCGCATATCGCCCGAAACCTATGTGACTTCCGCCTATGTTTTTTTTTTTTTGAAGGTGACAACTGTAGCACACATTATTCGTTCAATATCGGCTGTTTTAATTTTTGTGGAAGACCCACAGCCGAACCTGACTTCAAGAGAAAAAAAAAGACATTTTTAAACGTGGAGCTTGAGTAAACAATCGATTACAGTTGCATCCATCACGTTTGGCGTAGGCAGCACAACCGTTTCACGTAGACAGGTACACTCTACTTCAATCAAAGCCTCTCAACTTGGAAAATGGATCGTCTGTAAACGGTGACAATATTGATGCCACTGACTTGAGGTTTAATCCGTAGGTTAACTTAAGGTTAAGTTAAAGCTCACTGGCATTGTTACGAAATTATAGTGCAAAACGTAACGGTGAGAGAATACACGAGGAGATGTAACACTTTTGAAAACATTCACGAAGTTATAATAAAGTGTATTATCGTTTGTCTCACGATGTAGTCACTTGAGATGTAGATCGCGACGTTTCGACTGCTTACTGCTAGTCTTCTTCAGGCGATAAGGTCGACTGATTGCACGGTATCATTTATATCACAAAGGTCGGCTGTGATTGGTGCATTTCGATCCTCCTATTGTTCCATTATTCCGGCGAGTAGCTGTTCCCTCAGTGGTCCGCTGTTGTACCGTTCTCCTGTTGTTGTGTTTCTTGATCGTGGGTATCCATGCTTCAGGAATTTCAATTCCACTATCCCTGTTGATGTTGTTAGGGTGAAGTCTTATGTGAATAGCTTCCTTGACCCTACGTGTGTACCAGTGAGGATCTCGATCAATAAACTTGACCTCATTCCAGATAGGATAGTGGCCGGTCTCGTGGGTGTGTTCAGAAACGGCGGAGGTCTGGGTTCGGGCGAGTCGTATATCACTGTCGTGTTCTTTGATCCTCTCCTGCATAGATCTCCCTGTTTCCCCGATGTAGACTTTGCCGCACTCACAGGGAATCCTGTAGACAACACCATCTTGTTTAGCCGGGTTGACGGTGTCCTTTGGTCGCACTAAGTGTGACCGAAGTGTCGTGTCGGACTTAAAGACGGTGCGAATGCCTTGTTGTTCTAGGCAGCGGCGGAGAGACTCCGAAACTCCTTGGACATAGCATCTACCACGATGAATAACAACAACCTTTTCCTCGACATTCACGAAGTTTTCGGTCCGAGAGACAGAGTTATCCTCGTCCGAGAGACCGAGACAATTATCAAGAAAGTACCGCTTCCTGTGAAAGCAGGTAATAATTCTTATTTTTATTCCTCTTAGACTGCGCGTCGTTGGTCTCTATATCTGTTTGGTCTCTGTCTTATTGATATATTTTGATTTTGTTTGATCATTTCTTTTTTAAAGATAAAAGGGTTGAATACCAAGAAAATATGGATGTCATATTTCATCCCTACTGATACCTCTCCAGAACGGCCGTCTAGAAAGGTTCGACTGTATTACCGTTAATAAAACGCGACATCCTTCCTATTCAACTTTAAAAAACAGGGATATTGTTCGTGCTTTTGGCATAGAAATGCACCGGGGAAATGGCTGGGATGGAAAAAGAAGGCCTACGAGACACTAGTCTTTAATGCATACGTGTTGATAATTTACGTACATATTCACTCCTACTACTTACTTTTTGAAAACTATATAGACTACACAGTCAAACCTCCACTAACAGCCACGTCTCCACAGCGGACTCCTAGTCTACAACAGACACATTTTTTGTCCCGGTGGACAGCCACACATTCACTCTTATTTTTGCCTCTGAAATGCGCAAAATAAGGTTACAGTACATAATGCTTAACTATTTTATACCGCCTAATTATGGATGTAGAAGTTTGCTATGTCAATAATTGCGAATTCTCAAGGTAAAACAAAGGAAATTTTAGCTCTTCTGAGTGGCCGATTTTTCTGCTAACTATTTCCCGGCTAACGAGGTATAGATATGGGCACTCTCCATTCGACCAAAAAATTTCCTGCCAAAAATGTCCTGACTTTGTGAAACCTTTCCAAGGAAATTTCCGTTCCATTCGCGTCTGTTTCGAAAATTTCGGAACTTTTGGTTTTGTGGCAAGCGCCCATATTATAGTCTATATAGTTTAGCAGAAAGCAACAGGGGTGAATATGTATGTAAACCCACAGCGCGTATCTGAAATCTGATGCCCTCTAGGCCTCCTTTGTCCTTTTTGTATTCCAGCCCTATCAACGGTGCATTTCTTTTCAAAAAACTTAGTCATTGTGGTTCATGTTCTCCAGACAACGCAAAAATTGGTCATTTCACGTCGTTGTTTTGTAGAGGACGGCAAGGAAATGTACCAAGAATTGTAACGCACTCGCACAGCTATTGTTTTTCTCATTAAACCTTTTGTTCAGTAACGTTCCAAATGTCGTTGCCGTCGTGATTTTCTTATATTCCCTACTCTCACTAACGCTCTCTATCTAGGGAGCGGTTAGTGGGGGAATCATTGAAATTTACTTCATGTTGTGAGAAAAAGAGATGAAAAACTCAGGCTGCGTGCACACTACAATGGAGAAATTTGAAAACACGGCTATCTTTCTATGGTTAAGACTACCGCCTCCTCCAACCCATCATGAAACGTTCTTCAAACAGGAGGAATTTCAAAACACGGCTATCTTTCTAAGGTTTAATCCATCCAAAATGACCGGCTACGTTTTCCAAATTTTTCCAGCGTAGCGTGCAAGGATAACATTTACTATGTTTTTAGGTATGCTCTGTTGTATTAATAACCTGTAACGCTGATGTTTTTGCTGGAAAAGAGCTGGTTAAATTTATTTACGCATCCCCTTAACTTTTTGTTTGCTTTCTTCAACTCACTGAATCCAAGATATCGCTCACTTAGACAAAAAGAAGACAAAAAAGCTCAACAAATACACAAAACGAAAGAAAACAAATGAAACGCTTGAGTTCGCTCGCGCAAGAGAAAACCATATACTCGCCTATAGACCGCAAGATACGTAAACAACAAAGATGATTTCCGCATAATTTAACTTAATTGAGGGGTTTTAATGATGACATACGGTAATTTTACACGGTGAAGAAAGTGGGTATTTCAAATCCACCTGTTACTGGTAATAACTTCCTTTTTTAATTGTCGAGTGCTTTCGAGCACGTAAGAAGTCGTTTTTATTTTGTGACTACAGAAATCAAACGATAATTACCTTTATAACAAAAGACTGACCGACAAAACTGTGACACAACTCATGGGCATAAAGTTCCTATTTTTGTTTATGATTAAATTCAGATAATATACTTCTTAACAACAGCATTACGTATAGTAAGATATGTTTGTTATGACTATAACAAGAAAGCCCGCATTTCGATTATTTGCCGTTTAAACTCCAAATTTCCGTGCCTTTCAAAGGTTTTTGAAAGATCTGTCCTCAAAGATCACACAAAATGCGAAGCAATGGGTGTCAGATTAATTACCTTGCCGATTTTATTAACAAAAAATGCAGCATCATTTTGGCGATATAATACAAACTAGACACGCATTTCACAAATCCCTTTTCCCATCTAGTGAGAAAATAGCTGGTGTTGATATTCTAGCTTCCTCTTCGTCTTTATTTATGTGCTGACAGAGAATTATTTTTAAGAACCGTGTTTGATGCTATAAGATAAAAGCGAGTAGCAATTTCTCGTACGAACTGTTGTAAAGAGTTATGCGTCGGCAATCGTGTTAAAAGGCGCTGTTACACTGGGTTATAAACATGCCTCGCATTGCTGTAACGAAAACGTGCGAGACATGTCCAATTCAGGGAGTGTTGCTCGTTCAATTTGCAATTTGCAAATTGCGTCGTAGATGCGCAACAAAATTGAGAGATAAATTACAAATAAATTCCGCTAGATTTATTCAAACGTTATTTCTGGAAAACTTAGCGATGATGCTTCAAGAACTTGAAATCTACATGAAAATGGTTTTCTTTATCTTACAGTATTTTGACATTACAACTATCGGCTTTAAAATACCAAAGAGTGCTAAATAAACAAAGCTTCCACGAAAGACAAAGAAGACAAAAATGACTGAGCTGCAACTTTTAGAAGTTTAGTTTCCCAATTTATCACAAAAGGCTGTGATCTAGATCATAGTCCCTTAATTATCACCATCGTTACCATTGAACTAAATAATTACATTTATATTTTTGCATGAGTCTTATCTTTTAAACTTTTCGCGTATCGTCAATTAAGGACCGAATTCGAAATTGCTTTCGCAAAGAGACAGACAGGAGATAAAAATGTTACCAAAAAAACATATTTTTCTCCGTTTTTGTGAGTGATTAATGAAATATCGTGTCAGTTTTACCTGAGAAAATTTTATCATGACAATTTTGCGTGATCTTTGCGAATTCTAACTGAAAATATTGACGGTGTTCAGACAAATCCGGACAAACTCAAATTCTTGGTCGAATTGGAATTTTAAAATGTCGGTCTTCATAAAGATAGCAAAATAGGAGTACCCGGAAGAAAACATGACCGAGAAGAAGAGGTTGAAGAGAAGAACCAACAATAAACTCAACCCGCTTATGAGGCAGAGTTTGGGATGCCAGCTCAGACAAGCTGATGTTAGGATACACTAAGTAGGAGAGTATAAAACGCGATTTAAAGGCTATCAATGAAAATGTAAGACATTTTGGAACTCACCCTCCGCTTGCGTTGGACGAAGCATTATTGAAATCGATGACACAAAAACGAAGAGGGCAGAAACATTCATTTTTAAACCGCAACGAAGGTCTTCAGTTCTCAAGTCTTATGGAAAGTCTGGCGTTGTGAAGTCGAAATAACAGCTCATTACAAGTCAACACTGAAATAAGAGATGGCGTGTTTTATCTCTGTCATTCAGAGCTATTTCTGCTCATGTCAGTTTGACTCCTCCTACTTTTACTAAGAGTTCCCGTTTAAATTACCCACTTATTATGTGAACAAAATATTTCTATCTGCCGGTTTTTCAACTAAGCTTACAGGAAGAAATTCCTTCTTGGGCTCCTTTATTTTAATAATTTATTTTTCTTCGGCTTGTTTATGAGTGAATGTTTTATTCCAAAGAAATATACGTTCCAAACTCATGTTTTTAACAATGAATTTCCTTGGCACTCACCTCGTTCCCTACCTTTATTTTTGTACTTTATTGAAAATTTAAACATTAATCTCGCTGTTTTTCCGCTAATATATTGTTTTCTAGTTCAAGGTGGCTCGTGATTAATTAAACTGAATATTGAATAAATCATCTATGTTAGGACGTTATTGCAACTTCGAGCTAACCTTATAATTAGTTCAATTTAAAAAGTAGTAATGATAATATGACTTTTTAATAAATAGGAAGAATGTTGAACATTATATTCTGCAGGCCTCCATGCACATAAGATGGCTACAAGTTAGTTAAATGCCATTCACGAAATTGAATTTACATCATGCTTCATCAGTATTTTTACATTTGATGTCTCGTGGGAAATGGTAAGATAGTATATTGAGCTAAAGCGGCCTTCACACGGCAAACTTAAGTTGGCAAACTCGTACCTTCACACGTCGAACTCGCGTCAAATCACAACACGCGGTAATTTGCAACATGGCCGACTTAGTGCAGTGGCACTCACGTCGAACAGTGAAACAGGAGAAGAGAAGAGAAGAGACAGAAAGGTTTGGACGAAACCCAGTTTGTCCGCTGGCTCCTCCATTTTCTTTTGTGTGTTTTTAGTATCTTTGTAGACTACAGATGAATCGTTTCACACAGCCAGACAATTGTGAACCTCTTCGATAAACTTAAAAGTGGCCTCATGTTCATCTTGAATTGCGTCCGCCACTTTGTGAAGTGT